>NW_015542382.1:956552-963955 GCF_001515605.1 Sinocyclocheilus anshuiensis
TTAGCAAATGGCTGCAATATAACAAAGAGTGAAAAATTGAAGGGGGTCTGAATACTTTCCGTACCCACTGTATATAGAGAGAGAGAGAGATGTAGATATAGATAGATATAGATAGATATACTCAGCATTCAGTGTCACATGATCCTTCAATAATTATATATATATATATATATATAGATATAGATATATTCAGTGTCACATGATCCTTCAATAATTATATATATATTATCAATTATTATTGTTGCTTTGGAGCTCACTTATTAATAATGATCATTACAGGAATAAATTACTTTGTAAAATATATTTAAACGTTTTTTTTTATGATAATAATATTTCAAAATATTAATGCTGTGCCTGTATTTTGATTTGCAAAAAAAGTTAACATTAGAGATTAATAATAATAATAATAATAATAATAATAAACAGTTTTTTTTTTACCGAAATTTTGGCCAGCATTGTTTACAATGTATACATGATTCGTAAAAAAAAAAAAAAGAAAAAAAAAGTATAGGATATTAATGCTGTGCCTGTATTTTGATTTGCAAAAAAAGTTAACATTAGAGATTAATAATAATAATAATAATAATAATAATAAACAGTTTTTTTTTTACCGAAATTTTGGCCAGCATTGTTTACAATGTATACATGATTCGTAAAAAAAAAAAAAAAGAAGAAAAATGTATAGGATTATACTGAACTTATTTCACATGCCTGGTTGGGAATCACTGTGCTATATGACTACTTATTTGATATATGATGTTGTGCATTATTTCACAATTAATCACCAGCTGTCAAATGTTGTTGTTTGACAGTAAAAACCAAAGACAAGCTAAAAACATAAAATAGGCAAATAGTTATAGGGAGAATAGAGGATAATGTTGTACAGAGAGAGGGCCTCGATGAGAGATACACACACCATATCGAAAAAGAGACAGTAGATTGAAGTGGTGGAAAGAATATTTTGAGAGATACTTTGCAGCGGCAGTAGAAGAAATGGGAGAGAAAGAGAGAGGACAGCTGGAAAGCAGTCTGACATTTCTCTTAAAAGCAGTGTATCTCTCTGTAAAGTGATTGGCTATGCAGAGGTGAAATGTTCTGTTCTCTTACTGAATAAAATCACTCTGCCAATTTCCAACCTGGCAGCTTCCGCAGATTCCTTTAACCTCCCTCTCTGTCTCTCTCTCTCTATCCCATCACTCCCCTCCCCTTGTTCTTTTGAAAATTGCTAGCAACATGACAGAAATACAGGTTTCCTTCCAGAGGGCCCAGGGGTTGAGATTCATAGAAACAGAACGGAAGAGCTTTACGGGAGTAAATGTTTTAATTTGTTCAAAAACTGTCATTACCATGTGACATGTACGAGGCCTTTCTGTCTGTGCGTGTGAGGCTTGTGAGTGTGTGTTGTCAGTGTTCTCATAAAAAGCCCTTCAGTTTATAGCTATTGATATTCAATGTTCTGAAGTCACGCTCAAGCCATCGCGTGTGTACTTTGAAACATGGGGGAAATGTAACTCCGTCGACTACCTTTCTCACTCCGAGATAGAGTTAAAGGTCTCAGAATTGTCATCTAAGTGATATGGATTGAAGTAATATAAACACAGTGTAAGTACCATATATGATATCACCATATATCACAAAATTAAAACTCTGAAATAAATATGTGCAAATATAGTAAACAAAAAAGTCTAAATTAAAATGAGATGAAATAAAGTATAAAAAATAAATAAAATTACATGATGCTAGTTAATTGATCAAAATAATTGTAATTAAAGGGCTAGTACACACACACACAAATAAATAAATACAATTCTGTCATCATTTACTCACCATCATGTCATTCCAAATTTGTATGCATTTCTTTCATCTGCTAAACACAAAATAAGATATTTTGAAGGATGTTGAAAATCAAGCAGATTCATTTTCCTTTGATTTCAAAGGTTTTTTTTTTCATACAATTGAAGTCAATGGGAACCAAAACTGTTTAGTTACCAACATTCTCCAAAATATCTTATTTTGTGTTCCATAAAATAAAGGAGTGTGCACAGGTGTGGAACGACATGAGGATGACTAAATGTTGACAGAAGTTTCATGTTTTTGGGTGGATTATCCCTTTAATTACAATTTTCAGTATTTGCTAAGAAAATACATTACATTGTGTTAGGCAAGTCAATCTTTAAAAAGACATTACAAAGTGGCTTTAGACATCATACATAATTGTTTATTTTGTTTTATTTTAGAAAACATATATTACCCTGTATGCTTTACATATCATGATACCCCAGCTGTCTTTGAACACATGAACATGTCGTGTGTGAGCGCCTCCTGACTAATTTTGTGCTGTCTGTTCCCAGTAAATGCTGTTTGGCAAAGTGTATAGTAGCAGCTGGTGATGCGAGTGAGTGATACAGGTCAGGGAACATGAATATCTAAAACATTCAAAATATTAGATTTGGTAAGAATTAATGAATGCAAAATTCCAAAGTTTAAACAAAGTCTTGATCCAGAGTTCCAGGATCCCCATTTTCACAATTTTGTCTTTTCTAGTAAAAATATTCCAATTATACCCATTGGCAAATGCTGTAATGTGTGAGGTTCATGCTTAAAAAAAAAAAAGAAAAAGAAAAAAAAAAGTTATTTGTCAAGCAGGAAAGAAAAATAGGTATCACTTTACCATAAAGTTCCACTTGTTATCATTCAGTCTTTAACGTAAACTAACAATTATAAATACTTCTAAAGGATTTAATCATTTTTGTTAATGTTAATTCCAATATTTAATAATACATTATTCAAATCAAAAGTTGTATTCTGTTAATGTTATATAATAGACTTTATCTAACATAAACTAACAATAATCAATTGTATTGTTATTAACATTAACAAAGATTAATAAATACTGTAACAAATGTATTGTTAATTAATATTAGTTAATACAATCAATGCAAATACAAATTTTGATGCAAACGTTAACTAATGGGACCTTATTGTAAACGGATACCAAAAGTAAACTTCAATCATTACTTAAAATAAGTTTACTTTTTTTTTTATGTTTTATTTTATTTTAGTTTTATCAGTTGTCAAAGCAGCATTTATCATTTTCATTTAGTTTAACTAGAGCTACTAAATATTACTATAAAATTAATTTCCATTTCAGTTTTAGTCTTGGTTATGGTCCCATTTTATATTAGGTGGCCTTTTAACTACTATGTACTTACATACACATTTTTTTTTGCTGCTATTGAGGTGGGGTACGGGTAAGGTTAGGGACACGTTTGGTGGTATGGGTAGGTTTAAGGTTGGGTTAAGGTGTAAGGGATGAGTCAACAGTGTAATTACAGAAATTAATTACAGATTACATGCAGTTTTTTTTTTTAAATAAGTACAATGTAAATACATGTACACAATATGTGCATTGCATTGATTAAAGTAAATGTAAGTACATAAGGCCACCTAATATAAAGTGGGATCATAACTAAAACTAAAACTGAAATTAAAATTAATTTGAAAATAAGAGAAAATTATTCTCTTAATAGAATAATTAAGATTTATTCTCCCCCACTCTCCCCCAACCACCCCCCCCAAAAAAAAAAAAAGTATAGTAGTCTCTCAGTGGTACAAAAATAACACTGTTCTTTACTAGAAAAGAAGAGAAATAGACTGGTTAAGGAAATATATATTTAATTTTTTTGCAGTAAGTCTATTATGTTGTGGTGTCAAGAGTTATCTCTATCAGTTGTGGTACATTAGAACTGTAGTTGAGATGAGCATGGTGTCTTTGTGGCTTTGAAGCCCAGAATTTAGGATGTCTAAATGAAAGGCTTTTATCTCAGTTTCTCATGTGTGCACACGACGGATCGGTGCATTATCCACTTTCTGTTCCGCTGTTATCTGCCATTATATCTAATCATTATCATTATCATCATGCTCAGCGTACCTGCCTTGTTCCTGTTCTACTGACGTTGGAACAATTTTTTGTCATGTCAGTTTTTGAAATGTTAACTTTGCTGCGCAACAAAGCCCACAGCACATATTCCATTTGCTAACCAGACGTCTGGATGTGTGTGCGGGTTGAGTGCCTTAATGCTTTTGTCTAAGGTCCCCTCCGAAGTTTTCATTCCACAAAAGTTGTCTGTGCTTGCAAATTGAACTGTAAATCACAGGGCCTATTACGCAATGTTCTTGTCCATTATCCGCTACTGGCCTGCAGTGTTCCGTATGTGTTCTGGGTTTTCTTATTGGTAACCCAGCAACCTTGGTGGTGCATATGGTCTGATCAGACAGCTTACCTCTCCCGTGGTCTGCCTCAAAGGTCCATCTCAGGACAACAGGTTTTACAGCATCAGGATCAGCCGTGCTGACCTCACTGAGCAGAAGGATGAGTAATCTCGACAGCACGGAGCCCTCGCTACATACAATACGCTCAGACAGTGCTGTCCAGATGATACATTCAATTTGCATTTGATTGATTAAAGTGCTCCAAGTTAATCAGTAACTTTGATCCATAACATAACTTTGACAATTAATCCATTATGACTAACTGACTAAACTGATGAGCCATGTTCAAAGCCAATGTAAAATAAGCCAATAGTTTAAAATTCTTATGCTGATCAAGGTTGCATTTATTTGATCAAAAATACAGAAGAAAAAAAAAACAGTACTATTGTAAAATATTATTTATTTATCATGTATCGATATCACTGTGATGCTTATATTTTATTTATTTATTTATTTATTGGAATGACCATCCCTTCAGTATAAATTTTGGGTATCTCTCTTTGAAACCACAATAATGGGGAAGACTGCTGACTTGGCAATGGTCCAGAAGACAATCAATGACATCCTCCACAAAGAGGGTAAGTCACAGAAGGTCATTACTGAAAGAGTGCTGTATCAATGCATCTTAAATGCAAAGTTGACTGGAAGGAAGAAATTGGGTAGGAAAAGGTGCACAAGCAACAGGGGTGACCGCATGCTTGAGAATACTGTCAAACAAAACCGATTCAAACACTTGGGAGGACTTCACAAGGAGTGGACTGAAGCTGGAGTCAGTGCATCAACGGTCACCACGCTCAGACGTCTTCAGAAAAAGGGCTACCAAGCCACTTCTGAAACAGAAACAACATTTATGGAGATGCTGATTTCCTTTTCCAGCTGGACTTAGCACCTGCCCACAGTGCCAAAACCACTTCCAAGTGGCTTGCTGACCATGATATTACTGTACTTGACTGGCCAGCCAACATGCCTGACCTGAACTCCATATGGAGTCTATGGGATATTTTCAAGAGAAAGATGAGAATCAGTCGATCCAACAACACAGATGAGCTGAAGGCTCAATAGTGCCTCAGAAAACAGTATGACAGGTTCCAAAAAATATTAAGCAGCACAACTGTTTCCAGCATTGATAATAAATTAGCATATTACAATTATTTCTGAAGGATCATGTGACATTGAAGACTTGATGAAGACTGGAGTAATGGCTGATAAAAATTCAGCTTTGCATCACAGAAATAAATTATATATTAAAAGGATGTGTGAGTTTGTGTGTGTGTGTGTGCGTGTGTGTGTGTGTGTGTGTGTGTGTGTGTGTGTGTGTGTGTGTGTGTGTGTGTTTGTGTGTGTCTTCTATTTTCATATAATTTAAAATATAACTTCTCATGTTCTTTCAGAAATTGAATTTTAATTTTTAGGGCTCATTGATAAATAGAATGTTGGAAAACAGATAGTATTTATTAAGTTACTTTTATATGTGTGTGTATATATATATATATATATACAACCAGGGTTTAAATTGGGCTGGGGCCAAATGCCCCAGCACATAGACTGTATATTATGCATCTGCTGCTGAGGCGAGGCTCACACAGCCTCTCCTGGAGAAATCAAAACGCGCATCACTAAGAAACTCAACATTCTGAGGTAAACATTCCAAATGGAAAGTTTTTATATTTAAAATGAATGCAGTTAGTTAGGCAACATAAACCAACGTTTTCACCATTACAACTGTTTAATAGTTCTATAAACTGTTCAATAAGCAAATTCAATAATATTAGGTCACTTACATTTTAGGTGGAACACAGCGCATCTCACAGCAACCAGCTGATTCATTGCTGATTGATTCCGTGTTTTGAACGAATCGGTTGAATCAAAGTTTCATTAGCCCACGCATAAACATCTGATGAATCTACTGTTTGAACGAATTGTTTGAATGAATGACTCAATGACTCACTCATTAAACACTACTGGCACTGGCGTTTTAATTTCGTTGAAAAATATCATTTCCACCATCATTTCTTGTTTGTATATTCAAAAATATTTTCCCAATTTATGTAGATTACAGACCAGATACAAATGTAGATTTATCTGTTCGACTTTCTGTTCCGTTTAAGTTGAATTGTGATATATCTATGACTCAAAGTTCAAAGGCTTGTTTTATTCCAGAACTCTCCTCTCCTACAGCCCCCTTTTTTTTTTTGCTTAATGAGCTATGAGGGCTCCTTTACTTTGCCTTTTATAATCTTAACATATTTCCGTCCCCCGGTTGAAACAAAATTTTACTAATTATTCTTCCTAATGTAACTCCATAATCGTAAACGTCTCTGACCTTCTGCCAAGTTTTTCGACTTTGGCTCACAGTTGTTTCAATAAAGCATTCGGGGCTGTTATTAAGTTACCTGACAACCAATTTCACATTATTAATTTAAGAGAAGCAACACTGACTGCCTCCAGCAGTTCCTACCGGCTTTCGGTGGTGCCATAATTGCCCATGTTCTTTGCTTATATGTGGCTTCTAGTATTGACCTAAAGGCCCAGCAAATAGGCCACCTACACATCATATGCTAAATCATATCTATCAATCTGAGAGCTATTACAGAACAGACTCCACGAGCAAGGCCAGTGCTCATGCAGCAGCCAGTTTGCCTTAACCCTGCTAAATGGAAGTCATCCCAGAGATTAATAGAGCTGGCATGAGACATTTTGTTTGCTTTCACCTAGAGGGAGGGTGAGACCGGCGGAGCAACACCTACATGTACTCAGATTTTCACTCTTTCAGTGTGGACTGTGTGGAGAGAGAATCCATCTTTCACCTTTTAGACTGAATAGGATTTTTAATAAGCAATAACTAATGAGGCTGCTTGTATGAAGGTCATCGATTAATGAATTAATTAATCACTTAAATCATCCCACCAAGATTCTAAATGGACCTGTAGTCACACCGCAATGTAATTCAGATCTTTCAGACTCTAATATTTATGACACTTTTGAGATTAGTTTAGCACAGCAGCCTTTTGATGCACTCAGAAATGCTTTGTGGTAAATTCTGTCAGCTACATTATTAGTTAATTAATGCTGAACATAAGAATCCTTGAATCAGAATAGTGTGTGAAAATCAATTAGTGCTCCAGATTTTT
>NW_015542382.1:964561-967808 GCF_001515605.1 Sinocyclocheilus anshuiensis
TTCAACTCAATGACTCACTCATTAAACGCTCACTACTGGCACCTACTGGCGTTTTCATTTTGTTGAAAAGTATCATTTCCACCATCATTTCTTGTTTGTATATACAAAAATATTTAAAATAATCTCATAATATTATTTAATGCAGTTGTATTTTTCAGTGTAAGTGATTTAATTTGATAACGTATAGATAATCACATTATTAGCTATAATTGAATTTATAGATCAAATTTAAGAATTTGAAATGAAAGTATTAATGAGATTAGTGGGAAAATGCCCTCTCTATAATTGAATTTATAGATCAAATTTAAGAATTTGAAATGAAAGTATTAATGAGATTAGTGGGAAAATGCCCTTTTTTTTTTGCTTAATGAGCTATGAGGGCTCCTTTACTTTGCCTTTTATAATCTTAACATATTTCCGTCCCCCGGTTGAAACAAAATTTTACTAATTATTCTTCCTAATGTAACTCCATAATCGTAAACGTCTCTGACCTTCTGCCAAGTTTTTCGACTTTGGCTCACAGTTGTTTCAATAAAGCATTCGGGGCTGTTATTAAGTTACCTGACAACCAATTTCACATTATTAATTTAAGAGAAGCAACACTGACTGCCTCCAGCAGTTCCTACCGGCTTTCGGTGGTGCCATAATTGCCCATGTTCTTTGCTTATATGTGGCTTCTAGTATTGACCTAAAGGCCCAGCAAATAGGCCACCTACACATCATATGCTAAATCATATCTATCAATCTGAGAGCTATTACAGAACAGACTCCACGAGCAAGGCCAGTGCTCATGCAGCAGCCAGTTTGCCTTAACCCTGCTAAATGGAAGTCATCCCAGAGATTAATAGAGCTGGCATGAGACATTTTGTTTGCTTTCACCTAGAGGGAGGGTGAGACCGGCAGAGCAAGACCTGCATGTACTCAGATTTTCACTCTTTCAGTGTGCTTTGCGTGGAGAGAGAATCCATCTTTCACCTTTTAGACTGAATAGGATTTTTAATAAGCAATAACTAATGAGGCTGCTTGTATGAAGGTCATCGATTAATGAATTAATTAATCACTTAAATCATCCCACCAAGATTCTAAATGGACCTGTAGTCACACCGCAATGTAATTCAGATCTTTCAGACTCTAATATTTATGACACTTTTGAGATTAGTTTAGCACAGCAGCCTTTTGATGCACTCAGAAATGCTTTGTGGTAAATTCTGTCAGCTACATTATTAGTTAATTAATGCTGAACATAAGAATCCTTGAATCAGAATAGTGTGTGAAAATCAATTAGTGCTCCAGATTTTTTGTGTTTTCCCTTATAAATTTTACATAAAAATGCACATGAAGAGTGATGTGCAGATGTCCACAAAATAATTAGTATTTAGCCACCTGTGGATGCTTATTACCATACTTAGAAAAGGGGTTAAATTGACAATGGGCGATGTTTGCCAAGAGTTACCTACAGTGCTATAGCTAGTATTTCAAAACAATCTCATTGCAATTCATAACTATTTTACCTTTTGGTGAATTGGTGCACAAGCAACAGGGGTGACCGCACGCTCGAATAAATTCATAAATTTATAAAAATATAATATATAAATTCGAATAAATACATTCTTTACGCACATTTTGGACAAAATGATCAATAAGGGTTTTACCAAAAGCTGAACATTTCTGCTAAACTCTTGATAATGCCATTAATTACCCATAGCCTTCCACTGTAAATGTATTATTGTAAATTCTTTGCACACAAGACGCCACAGATGCACTAGAGCTTAACCTGTATTTAACCCCGGAACATTCCTGGGTGGGTGTTTGTTTTGGGTGCGTTTTTTGCGGTTGTTTTAGAATCATGACCCTGATATCCTGTTCTGAGGGGCACGGGTCAGTATAAATGTTTTGAGGTGAAGATAAAGGGCTTAGGGTTTGGTTTATAGAGACGTTGTGAGGGGACAGAGAGCATCTGGCCTATCAGGAGGCTCCTGGCCTTCTGGTGCGACGGTCAAATCAGTCCCCCTAACAAGGTTGACCTCAGACGGCAAATTAAGTTCCATAAATCGGATCAGAGGCCCGCCGTCACTGTGGGTGGCAGGAATACTGTAACACATAATGGGACTGTCACCAGCTGGATATACAGTGGGGTTCAAAAGTCTGAGACCACATTTAAAATCTTTAAATGTCTCTCAATATTTTTTTCTTCTTCTGGAAAGTGTTTGTGTATTTTCTTTTTCCTATTGGTGCAAATGGGATTGCAAAAATTATATTTGTTGTAGTTTCTGTTCTCCAATATAGAAGTTTACCCATCCAAAAGGGCACAAGGGTCGATTCTCAAGGAACAACAACAACAATAGTAATAATAATAGTAATAGTAATAATAATAATAATTTTAATAATAATAATAATAATAATATATTATGTACAATTTATAAATATATGACATGGTTTTAGGTATGTTTTCCCCTTTTCCTTCTTTTTCTCCCTCCAGTGGTCTCAGACTTTTGGACCATGATTTACATCTGCAAACATATAGGGAAAACACACATACGTTTTAAACAGAATAGTTATTTAACAATAAATAAATAACTAAATAATAATAATAATAATAATGTATTATTATTATTGTTGTTGTTGTTGTTTATTTTATATTAAATATTAAATAATATGTTGTGTAATTTAGAAATATTTATCTTTATTAATAATAATGATGTTAATAATAATAATAATAATAATAAAACTGAGTTGTAAAGTTGAATAATTATAAAATACAATAATAATAATTTATTATTATTATTATTAATGTTAGTATTGTTGTTGTTGCTGTTGTTGTTTGTTTGATATTAAATATTAAATTATATTTTATGTAATCTATAAATA
Source organism: Sinocyclocheilus anshuiensis (assembly GCF_001515605.1). NCBI lineage: Eukaryota > Metazoa > Chordata > Actinopteri > Cypriniformes > Cyprinidae > Sinocyclocheilus > Sinocyclocheilus anshuiensis. The sequence continues at coordinate 967,430 of NW_015542382.1, forward strand.
TTTATCTTTAGACTCCCTTCTTTTTCTCCCACTAGTGGTCTCAGACTTTTAGACCATGATGTACGTTTGCAAACACACATATACAGAATTTTAAAGTACTTAGAATTGAAACATAAGCACACACAGAGAAAACGATTTTGTGGTATGATGCAATACACAAATAATAACCCAAGTGAGTATGCAGCAACAAAAACATAACACACTTGTGTCTCTCCCAAATGAAAACTTGTTTATTGGCATAATAATTACAAAGGTGAAGGGTCTCTCTCTCTTTCTCTCTCTCTCTCTCTCTCTCTCTCTCTCTCTCTCTCCCTTTGGGAGGTTTACATGCTTTGTCCTTGTTCCCTCTTCCTCTCTCTCTCGCTCTCTCTCTCTCTCT
>NW_015542382.1:967882-969928 GCF_001515605.1 Sinocyclocheilus anshuiensis
GGGGTGTCACGAGTTCAAGTCCCGGCTCATGGACCTTTCCCGATCCCATCCCTCTCTCTCTCTCTCTCTTTCTCTCACCCTCTGGGAGGTTTAAATTGTTTGTCCTTGCTCTCGCTCTCTCTCAGTCATTGGCCTGGCTGTGTTTCTGTATCCCTAATGAGACAGTCCTGTCCTAACCTGACACAGCAACTTACTTCTGGCTAACCACTAATGAGCAATATGAGGTGCTCCACTCGTTTATTTGCACCCTCGTTCTCTCTCTGTCTCTCTCACCCTTTCCAGCATTACAAACCCTGCAGAGGTTTTGGTGTGAGGTCAGAGGGACGGGAAATAAAAAGAGGGTGAATAAATGGCAGGGTAAGTGAAAGTACCCCAGCAGTCATTACCCATGAGTCTTCACTGATACAGTCATCTCTGATTGGCCTGCAGAGATCTCACTCACGAAATGGCTTCTAGCATTCATTCTACGTGTTGTTTTTTGTTTGGCAAGCACGAGGCAATAACTCATGCGTTTGCTTTAGCTCAGGGCAAAATTTAATCTGACATGTGGGAAAATTAATTTACTTAAAAAATCAACTTCAAGCTACAGTAAGCACGCACATGTTTTGCTGTGTTTTGTTGATTGGTGAAGTCAAAATGATATTGTCGTTATAAGATAGACATGAATGTATTCATCTTTATATGTGTGTTACTACTAACTGAAAATGTGTAAAACACAATGCATGCAATAAGAGACTCTTGAATCACTGAATCACTCATTCTGCTATAAGTCAATACAACTCATATTGGTCCGTCTGTTACAGCAGCAGCTCTCGTTCTCTTTGAATGTGTGTGTGTACTGAAGCTAGGTGAAAATACACTATATGGCCAAAAGGATGTGGATACCTTCTTCTAATTAATGGAATTTCTGTGAGGACAAATCTTAGATTTCTACTTGTAGCTGCAACCGTTTAGGAAGGATCCTTTTCTCTTTCCAAAATGCTAAGAACCCTGTACACAAAGCAATGTCCAAGAATTAGACTGTCCCGCACAAATATACCATACCTGAGAGGGATATATATTCAGCATGTACCATTTTGCCATGTAGGTATGTAAAAGACTGTATTTATTGATTTGTTTATTTATTTATTGTGTATATTCATTCAAAAGCTTGGGGTTAGAGCGATTTTTTATGTTTTCGGAAAAAAGTCTCTTACGCAGAATTTTTTGGATTAAAAATGCAGTAAAACAGTAATATTGTGAAATATTATTACATTTTTAAAATTATTTTAGTATATTTTAAAATATAATTTATTGCTGTAGTAGCAAAGCTGAATTTTTAGCAGTCATTACTGCAGTCTTCAAGAGTCTCACGATCCTTCAGAAGTCATAATTTCAAATATGCTGCTTTGGTGCCCAAGAAACGTCTCTGTTACGTATGGTAACCCTCGTTCCCTGAGGGAGGGAACGGAGACGTCACGTCGGATGACCGACGAATTGGGATCTCGCTTGAGGAGACCAATCCACTTCAAGTGTAAACTAAATGAGCCAATGCACATTGGCATGCGATGATTGCATCCAGCTGCCGCTGATCAACAGCGCAAAGCTAGGGTTGGGTCTGCCTCCTCTGAGGGCAGCGCTTGCAGGCTCACCACCTGATCCTTGAAGGGAGTAGCGGGAACCTTGGGCACATAGCTGGGCCGAGGAGACCAAGTCATGTTTCCCCAGCGACTTCCCTTCTACGGGATCGTGGTTAGCAGCGATTGCAGCGACATAGACTTTGAGGGTGGAGGGAAGTAGGGCCTTCGTTGACTCTCTCGAACCGGCCGCTGCTGCCAGCTGGTGAAGGAGGAGGATGAGCGTGGTCCGGTGTAGCGCGGGAGCAGGGGGCGGACGCAGGGGGCTGCCCATGGCGATGAGCAGGCTGGGGCGCTGCGGCCGGCGGACGGGTGGACGCCTCAGTCTGCTTCTGTACAGCCGAGAGCTGCTGGGCCAGAGGCCGGTCTGGGACACAGGGGCATTAAGGAACCGAACTTTGTCGGCGTCCCTCATATCAACCAGACACAG
>NW_015542382.1:973409-983806 GCF_001515605.1 Sinocyclocheilus anshuiensis
TGGCTTGTTTAGTTTACACTCGAAGTAGAGTGGTCTCTCTAAGCGAGATCCCAATTCGTCGGTCATCCGACGTGACGTCGAGAGTGACCGACTGAAAGGGAACACTTATTATTAATATCAGTGTTGAAAACAGTAGCGCAGCTTAATGCTTTTCATTAATCTTTTAATTAATTTATTTATTTATTCATTCAACATTTATTTAATTTTTTTTTTTTTTTTCAGAATTTGTTGATGAATAAAAAGTTTACAATAATATCCCTTTTTTTAAATGTAATTCTTTATAAATGTATTTATACTAGGTGAATAAAAGTATTAATTTATTTTAAAAAAATAATAAATAAAAATAAAATAAAAAAATCTTACAGACCCTATCTGCATTTTTGGTGTTGAGGTTCTAATGCACATTTGCAAGATAATAAGAGAGATTTTCATAATTACCAAATTTAAAATGCATTTACATCATCATGTTCAAGACATTACATTGGCAATAAAATATTTATGAATATATAATAAATATAGTGAGCATGATGCTAACAGCAGCAAGGTCCTGGGTGCTGTTCACAGAGAACACACACACACACACAAAATGAATTGTCCCTTGAATGCACTGTAAGTCACAATGAATGAAGTGTTTGCTAAACGCATTAAATGTAAATGTTGCTGCAACTCAGCTGGCACTAGTGACACCAAAGTTGTGGGTTTAATTCCCAGGGTGCCCTTTCTGATAAAATGTACTTTGAATGCACTGTAAGTAGCTTTGCATGAAAGCATCTCGTAAGTGTAAATGTACTGATAAATGTACATGTAATTAATGTGTGTTTATGAGGCTAGCATATTTCTCCTGCCCTGTTCTGTGCTGCATGAATCTGTCTGAATCTGTCTGAAGTGTGTGTGTGTGTGTGTGTGTGTGTGTGTGTGTGTGTGTGTGTGTGTGTGTGTGTGTGTGTGTGAAGGAGTGTTTGTTTTGTGACAGTATATGTGCATTCTCTTTCCTATGCAAATGTAATATATGCATAAAATGGTTTAAGTGCATGCAACAGATTGTGAGATACTAGAGCAGCGCAGCGGTTACCTTACATTGCTATATCTCACACAGAACTGCTGTTTTCCACAATCTCCACTTTGGTCAGGCTAACAGTCGGAGGCAGGCCTTCATACATTGCATCTTTCAGAGGGAGATGGGCTGTGTATGTGTGTGAGAGTAGTGCATGAGTGGATTAGTTTTAAATAGAGAGACAAGTCTTGTATCTCCTTTGTTTGTTGTGTAATCGTTGTGGAAAGCTGTCAGAGGAGGTTGGAGTTTGTTTTATTCTTTCATATGCAAGACTTCCAGTTTTTATTCTCTCACATTCTTTTTTCTCTATTCCCCTGTTGTTTCTTGTTTATTCTCTCTTTGTGTGTGAGTGTGTGTATGCATGTGTGAAAATGTAGTTCCTGTTGATGTCACACTTACAGAAAAAATAGAACAGTTGGAATTTGCTCAAGTGCGGATGCAGAATGGATGCTGTTATAAAAAATAGTGTGTGTGTGTGTATATTTGTATGAATTTTATATCACATGTGACATAGTTTTCGGTGTTTGAACACACAATGCCTGTGAAGTGGGATGTTTCTGTATCAACAATGCTGCCATTTTTGCTTTGTGGGCACTGTTTATATGTTCTTTAAAAGTTAGATTTCAGCTATCTAAAGCATTTTTTTAAAGTTGTGAACATACTTTAGTATTATTATAAAAAATTCATTTTTAGTGTTTAATAGTTTATATTTTGTTTTAATTGTAGTATTTTTGTGTCACCAAAGTGTTCATGCTATTTAAATTGCAGTATTAAATGTATTATAAAATTTCAATCATTTACAAAATATTCTCAAAACTAAAATGATCATAAGTCATGAAAATGTATTTTAGATTAGTTTCTCAATTATTTTTATTTTAGATTATGAAAGTGTTGTGTTGTTCGTGTTTTAGTTTTTGTTAACAATAACAGATTTTTTTTTTTTTTTGGTTTATGTGTGTGGAATGTTTGTATATTTGTATGAATTTTATATCACATGTGACATAGTTTTCGGTGTTTGAACACACAATGCCTGTGAAGTGGGATGTTTCTGTATCAACAATGCTGCCATTTTTGCTTTGTGGGCACTGTTTATATGTTCTTTAAAAGTTAGATTTCAGCTATCTAAAGCATTTTTTTAAAGTTGTGAACATACTTTAGTATTATTATAAAAAATTCATTTTTAGTGTTTAATAGTTTATATTTTGTTTTAATTGTAGTATTTTTGTGTCACCAAAGTGTTCATGCTATTTAAATTGCAGTATTAAATGTATTATAAAATTTCAATCATTTACAAAATATTCTCAAAACTAAAATGATCATAAGTCATGAAAATGTATTTTAGATTAGTTTCTCAATTATTTTTATTTTAGATTATGAAAGTGTTGTGTTGTTCGTGTTTTAGTTTTTGTTAACAATAACAGATTTTTTTTTTTTTTTTGGTTGATGCAAGAGGGGATTTAACGTTAATATAAATATTTTTGTTATTTTTGTTATATAGTTAGTTTTTAACTTAGCAAACAAGAAAGCACATCAGTCAGTGCTGTACCGTAATTGAATTTTAGTGAATCGTGTAATTTACTGAATTTTAGTTTGTGCAGTATACTTTTTGAATCAAGACAAAAAAGCATTAAAAAGCATAAAAATCAATTAAAAACCTTTCGAAATAAATACACAATACACATATATTGAGATATACACTGAAGAAAAGTGTATATTAACAGTTACAAAGTAACGGCAAGTAACAGATTGAATCAAACGTGAATTGTTGAAGTCAAATACTGGAATACACTGAAAAACATTATATTGAAAAATATATTTCACTCAGAAATTGCTAGTATATTTGACAAACAGTTTCAGAGAAACTTCAAGTAAAACAGTGTACATTAGTTCTTACAGTTATTTGTATTTTTATTTCAGATAATTAAATGTCCAGCATCCTTGCGAGCCTACAGAGGGCAAGCAGTTTAGGATAGATGGATACATGAATGAATGGATAATGGAAAAACATTGTTTTTGTTTTCTTTAACAATAACGCCAAGTTTTTGGAATTGATGTGACTTTTAAATGCAGTTATAGGCCACAAACACTTTCAGTTCAGTAAATCTGATTGAATCCAGATGATTTGCAGTTTATAGCTACATTTTTTAGGTTTGAGTTCTGTTACATATCTTGACTAAATCACAGTGAGTGGAATGCTCAAGTGTTTGTATGTTTGGATTTGTTTGTGCATATGTTGTTCACAGATCTCTCTGTCCCTCTCCTATAGGGTGCAAGTGTGTGTGTGTGTGTGTGTGTGTGTGCACGCGATATGACCAGTAATTGTTTCCTGGGAGAAACACAGGACAGGTATGAACCAAACCCGTCAGACACACTCATAACACATTAACTCACACAAACAACCTTTCTGCTCATTAGAGCCTGTTGTCGATTTTTCTGATCATTTACAGATGCACCTCTGTGTGTTTGTGTCACAGAAGTGCATGGCAAATGTTTTATTCTTGTTTATAAGTGCCTGATGCTTTTCTTTCAGCTAATGTTTAGTTATCGACTATAATGTAGTAGTAATAAAAGGAGAAGGAAAGATAATCCAAAAATATTGTTGTGAAAACTCATATTACTGTGTTAAGGTGAAAGTTTTGGTTTTCAAAATGATTACAATGCTATGTTTGTTCTCAAAAGCTAAAAGCAATAATTTTATATAAACCAAGTTTATAAGCTTTATATTGTTTCGATGTGATATCATTATATATATATATATCTTCTACCATTATGTGTGTATTGTTACAGCCTGAAGAAGTTTCTGTCCCTTCTTCAGCATTCACAGTGAGAAAACATCAGTAGAAGTGCAGCCAGACTGTCTCAGCATCCGCTGCAAATGTCAGGCGCATTTATCACACTTACAACAACAAACTGTTCAGCTGTTTTTGTTTGTTTTGTTTATTTATTTGGTTCACGAGTCAAGCTTAACTGGTAAATATCTATATCTAATTAAAATGTAAACATTGCTAATGTTTTTGCATTGTTTGGGGGGCTCAAACTGATTCGCCCACTCAAGGACAATGATTTCATTTGAGGGAGATTTATACTAGAATTGCGTCTGTACCATCTTTACTGGCTAATGTTGTTATTATAAACTGAAACTATTAAAATTGCTTATGGTAACTGACATAAAATAGAATATAAATTGTAAATTAAAAACCTAAACTTAAAAAAAAAAAAACATGTCCTGTCAAGTAACTGAAATAAATGAGTTTAAGTTGAAGTGCTAAAATTAAAATAGAAATAAAATGAATTAAAACTATAGAGAAATATAGAGAAAAAAATAAAATAAAAATGACAAAACACATAACAATACTAAAATTTAAATAGAAATTAAAAAAATTTAAAAATTAAAAAATTAAAGCTAATTTAAGAAAAAAATATTAAGTATATAAATTATACTAAAATAACACTGTTACTGTCTGGAATAATCTGATAAAACATGGACATAAACTTAACAGTAGAAATATTACTGATTTTGAAAGCTTTTCTGGTGAGCTTTGTGCTGGTTTTAAGGAGTTTTGGGGTGTCTGGCCCCAAATAAATAAATAATGTTTTATATAAATAGTAGTACATAATTATAGTATTTAGTATTGGAAAATGGTGTGTGTGTTCGTGATGGTGATTTTAGTTACATTGTTCCACCATTAGATGGCGACAAGAGACTGCAAAAAATACTTTTATATTGCAAGAGACTTAAACAGGGTTGTAAACAAGGAAGTTATTTTTACTTTCAACAACAAGTTGTAAGACGCAGCCATCAAATTCACTGAGCAGCTCTGTCATCGGAAATCACCTTTAACAGATGAAAGGATAGTACAACAGAGATATCGCTTTCCTCAGCGGACATTCAAACTAATGTTTTATTGTGAATATGAGATTGAGCTGAAGAATGAATGCTGTATCAGATGCAGGTAATCACACTCGCTAAGTCCATCTCTCTCTCTCATAATATTCTTCATAATACAGTAGGTTTTTAACCATTTTAATACATTAAGCTTTTAATGAAGCAACTCAACGTTCCTTCGTTACTAGTTCTAAAGTGATGTTTTTGAATTGGTAATGGAGGCTTGGGGTCAGCTGTTAAACTGTCAACTTGAGATTTCAATCCATGGCGGAAGGAAGTAGAAAAGAGGGCTTTTAAAGACACTCTGTTGTTGTTTCTTATGTATTTACACACTCGTGCCGTCGAGCTGTTGTATAAATGCAATAGGCTAACACACTCGTAGCCGTGCGATATGGCTGTATCTCAGCACGCTGCGATTACCTACGGCCGAATCACAGCCGTGCCGATATCCAGCCATATTGCACTGCTACTTGTGTGATATTGCTCATATATACCACTAATGGATATTATTTAACAGTAATTAATTATTTACTTAATTAATTATTATTTTTAAATACTAATTATAGTATTTAATACAAAAGAGAGTACACGAATAAGGTGGATAATTTCTTGCTCTATCTGTCGTTTTCCTGTCATCGCTTGGAGGTATAATTCAGTGTCGATTCCAACTGGGATTTGACCTTGCGACCCTCTGAGTGTCCAACACTAAACTTCAGGATTTCATCTAACACACTTTTTACCTTTAAATAAACCATTACTTAACCAGGTTAGTCCCAGTGAGATTTCAGATGTCTTACAATAGAGATCTCTTATTTCAGAGATCCACAGAGCAGCAACAGCCTTTACACTGCAGGAATCTCTGGTCAGCCACAACGCACTGTCTTTTATAGTATTTTAATTTGACAGCGCAGTAGGCTAGTTTGTAATTTCATTTTGACTGTATAGGAGATTTTTACACCGTGTATGACTAGGTGAAGTCAGAATCAATGTTCAGCGACTGTGCACTCACCAGGTGTGTCTGTGAATTGATGTGTTGGGCCGCAGACTGACTCTGTCGGCACTCTTTCTGTGCTGCTGCTGCTGCTGCTACAGGGCTTATTTCTGCTGCATACTCGCTATTCTTGTCCTTGGACAGACACTGCATCATGAATCTGCTTGTATTTTCTCTCGTGATGGCTAAAATACAATGTTCAAAGGTTCATCTTTCTTCTGAATGGCTCTTTGTCTCTCTGTCCCTCATGTTCCCTGTCAAGGTTTTCAAAAACATTGCAAACAAATTGTTCTTTTTGGAAAAGTTTACATTATGATGACAATTTGGCCACTCATACCATTAAATCCAATAAAAGTGTAAGAGTGTGTTTATGTGTACTGTACATACCATTCAAAAGCTTGGTTTTAAATTGATATTTACACATATATAATGTTACTGTCAGACTTTGTTCCGTGTTTTGTGTGTGTTTGCTCCCCATGTGCCTTCCGTGTCCATATTTGGTCCTTCCCGTTCCTGTCCTTATCTGTTCCAGGTGTCCCCTTTTCAGTTCTATTGATCCCAGGTGTGTCTCGTTATCCCATCGTCATGTCATTTGTATAAATAGTGTTCCTTGTTATCAGTTCGGCGTCCGGTATTGTTAATGTCTGTGAATGTCTTCCTTCCCGCTATATGTGATTTCCCGGTTCCCTTGATGTTATTAAAATCTGTGTTTGGATTTTACTCCTGGTCTCCTCGCTCCGTGCTTCTCCACAGTAGTGCACACGTGACAGTTACATTGCTGCTTCAAATAAATTATATTCTTTTTAACTTTTTATTCATCAAAGAATCACTATAAAATGTATCATATTGCCACAACAACCCTGAAGTCTGAAGTAATGGCTGCTGAAAATCAACTATGCCATCAACATTGAAATCAGTTATTTTAAATAATAATAATTCACAATATTACTGTTTGTTTTCATTCTGCATATTTGAATACATAAATACAGTCTTGGTGAGCACAGAAGACTTCATGAAAAAAGATTAAAAAGAAATCTCCAAATATATTCCAAACTTTTGAATGGTACTTGTGTGTATATGATAACTTTTATTTTTATTTAATACATTGTATTTAATACAATTTATTTCAGTTTAATTTTGTTTAATAATGTAGAGTCAGCTGCCCCTTATCACAAATAATATAATAAAATAAAATAAAAAATCAGGTGATCAGGTGTATCTTGTATCATCCTGAAGGGTTTTGTTTTGAGATAATGACTGGCTGACTGTGCAGCTGACTTATTACACAGCTTCTTACCTAATAAATAAATAAATGGGCATTAAATATTGATTTGTCAAAATGATTTTATTAAGAGGAAAGACAGTAATATGAGACACAAAACTAGCATACAGTAAGTAGCATGCTAAAAAGAAATAGATAGCATGTTTAAAAAAAACAAGTAAATTATACAGTTATATAGTTATAACAATCATTATGCAAAAAATATTTGACCAATCAGTATTCCAGAAAGCTGTGTTTTAATAAATAATTAATCTATATAAAGTTAGTCTACAGTGATTACAAAGGCTTTGGTCTTGCAAGTGTTGTTTTTGCTAAAATGTATATTCTCCAGTTTCATCTGAAATATTTCCCTTAAGTTCTTAAACAAGTCTGTATTAATTTGCTGCTAATAGCACATTTTCTATTTTTAATACAATGCTTGCTAGGAAAACATTGTATTGAAATCTTTCACATTTCTTCATCAACTTCACACTAATCTCCAGCAGCTGTTGTGTAGAGAATTTCAGACTTATGTATTATGTATTTTTGGGTTTTTTTTGTAACCAACTAAAATTAGAGTTTTAAAATATCTTGGACTTACACTGATAGAGCGTTCAGCACTGGCATTGATCTTTGGATCCGTGGCCTTTGACCCGCCTGCCTTTAGCTGGTAACGTTTGCTGCCTTGCAAGCACTGTTATTTCCTTCAAGAAATGCACATGTGGTTCTTTAGTCATTCTTTATGCAGGTACTCTGAATATATTTGGATGTAAGTCCAAACATATCTCTCTCTCGCTCACTTATTCTCCACAGAAATGAGGTCCACCCAGGTGTTCATTACGGCCTGATCGATTCATCTCTGGCTAAGCTGATATCATATTTCCCTCAGAAGGTGCTCCTGATGAGCGGCATTATTGAATAGTGTAGATGTGGATGAGGAGCAGCAGGAGCCTTTTCTGCTTACAGTACAGCATAATGAATGATGTGAGATTGCTTTATAAATATGTGCATAGCCTGGCTGTGCTAGCTGATGTGAGATCCTGTGTAACAAACCATAGCGTTTCTGTCAATAAGTTTGTAATGGAGAGTAAAACAGGGTCGGTTTATTTGACTCATACTTGTTAGGGATTGTAGTATTAAATGCTGAAGACATCAATCCTTGCCATAGGGCATTTATGTTTGTATTTTCTGAATATCTGCTTGCTGTTTAGGTGTGTGCATGTCTGTGAGCTGCTCTTTTCTTATGTTTATGTCTATATAATTAGACAAGCATTGAGTATTAGGAAAGATGCTGCTGCTGGTGGCTGGCCATTCTCAGGAAACACTGCCATCTGTGTGTCACCGTTACTTCCTAAGATAAGAATTTAAAAATAGCGAGAAACAGACAGAGACATACGGAGAAAGAAAAAACACCGATAAAATGAACAAGAGATTGAACCGTTTAAAACTTTGTGCTTTTTTTATCTGGAAGAATTATTTAATGCTCACCAAGGCTGCATTTATTTGGCCAAAAATACAGTAAAATAGTAATATTCTGAAATATTATTACAATTAAAAATGTCTGTTATGAATTTATTATTATGATTTTTTTAAAAATAACTTATTCCTGTGATGGCAAAGATAAAATTCCACAGAAATCATGCTAATATGCTGATTTAATGCTTGAACGTGAAACATTTCTCATTATTATCAGTGTTGAAAATAGCTGTGCTGCTTAATATTTTGTGGAAAACTATTTATATATTGATTTGTTTGTTTGTTTGTTTGTTTCATTCATTCATTCATTTGATGAGTAGAAAGCTTCAAAGAGCAGCATTTATTTTCTTTATTTTTTGTAACATTATAAATGTCTTTACATTACTTTACTTTTGATCACTTTAATGCATTCTTTAATGCATTCTTGCTGAAAAAAATTATAATTTATTTTAAAAAAGACCCCAAACTTTTGAACTACAGTGTACAGTTACACTACAGTTATAGGGATAAATAATAGTGAACATTTTTACCAAAATGTATTTATTTATTTATTATTTGTTTTTATTATTTATAAAGAATATTTAAAGATATATGTGATATGTGAAGACTGTGAGACTATCAGAATTTGCCTGGTTATTTATTCAAATTATAAAATAATAATAATAATAATATTTGCTAATCTTAATATTGGGGGGGGGCATGAACTCCCTATAGTCCCTAATGGGGGGTTCTAATAAATAAATAAAAATCTTAAAAATGTCATTTCTAACTGGTATAAATTTTCTTTGACATGAAATAAAAAAGTGTAAAATGATCATGCCACAGAATGCTCTGTTTGCTGAGAAAAGCCATAGTACTCTATGGCTTGTGTTTACTGATGACCTTTTTGGGGACCTTTTGACTTTAATATACAATAAATTGGTTGAGAGAGAGGGAAACGGGACATTTCACAGGCCAAATTTGAACCTGATCCCTCTTGTGTGCTCATGTTTGCTTGCTTTTTGCTCTCATTCACATTCCTCCCCCTCTCCCTCCATCACATGCTTTCACACCGAAGATAGTCTTTCTGGTTAGTGGTGTGTCTTGTGATGAACTCCAGAACGAAAGGAGATAAGAGGAGCCCGACCTCCTACAATCACTTACTTGTTGGGATGATCTTCCCCAGCTCTGGCAGTGTCTGTGTGGGATAGTCGGGCCCAGAGGAGGGGGCAGATTGGCTGATAACATGTCTTTGTCTGTGGTCATTCAGTCTTTCGCTGATATCTCTTGACCTCGTTTTTATCTCGGTGCTGTGCCTGTCTGACATTTCATGGCTCCGACCCCCTCTTTAACCCGCCCAACCCTCTTGGCTGCCGTGTGACTTGAGAGAAAGCAGATATCTTGTTCTTGGTATTTGGAGAATTTTGAAAACGAACTCAGCGGTTTTCCATTACATTCTCAAAATGACAATGATGTGTTCAGAGACCCTTCAAGACATAATAGCCAGAACCTCAAACAACACAGACATGTTCTGAGAGTAATTATCTCTTTTTTGTTAACTTTCAGTCTGACAATATATATATACAGTGGGTACGGAAAGTATTTAGACCCCCTTAAATTTTTCACTCTTTGTTATATTGCAGCCATTTGCTAAAATCATTTAAGTTAATTTTTTTTCCTCATTAATGTACACACAGCACCCCATATTGACAGAAAAACACAGAATCGTTGACATTTTTGCAGATTTATT
>NW_015542382.1:983889-984387 GCF_001515605.1 Sinocyclocheilus anshuiensis
TTGGTATATACACACTACCAGTCAAAAGTTATGAATAAATAATAAAAGATTTTATGTTTTTAAAATAAGTCTATCATGCTCACCAAGGCTGTATATATTGAATCAAAAATACAATAAAAACAGTAAAATTGTGAAATATTATTTCAATTTAAAATAACTGTTTTCTTTTATAGTATATTTTAAAATGTAATGTAGTCCTGTGATGGCAAAGCTGAATTTGCATTAGAATGATTTCTAAAGGATCATGCAAAACTAAAGACTGGAATAAAGGCTGCTGAAAATTAAAATAGCAAACAGATATTTTACATTTTAAAATTGTAATAATATTTCAAAATATTTATGTTTTACTGCATTTTAAATACAGCCTTGATGAGAGACTTCTTTAAAAAATAAATAAATCGTACTGATTCCAAACTTTTGATTGGTAGAGTGTGTGTGTGTGTGTGTGTGTGTGTGTGTGTGTGTGTGTGTGTGTGTGTGTGTGTGTGTGTTGTGTGT
>NW_015542382.1:984873-986387 GCF_001515605.1 Sinocyclocheilus anshuiensis
GTGTGTGTGTGTGTGTGTGTGTGTGTGTGTGCGTGCGTGTGTGCGTGCGTGTGTGTGTGTGTGTGCGTGTGTGTGTGTGTGTGCGTGTGTGTGTGCGTGTGTGTGTGTATGTGTGTGTGTTTGTATTTTTTTTTATTGTACTATAGTGTAAAATATATTCATTAAAACAAACCTTTACTAAACTAAAATTAACAACCACAACCAGAGAAAATCATTACTAAATCATTAAAGATCTCAATATCCAGTGGTGTGGATATACTCCACAGGGATGCTGGTCTAAATGGAGACCTCGTCTTTACTTTATAGCTGTCATTCTGTTATTGTGAAGACTCATCGTGTCCGTTTGTGCAAGAGAAAAGTAATTTCTATCATATGTGTCCTCTTAGTAAATAAAGTGCTTGATGTTTTTCTGTTGCTGATTAGTCATGCAGGAGTTTTCAGCTCATACATGCTGATTTGATCCATGGCATAAAACTGGGTGTTTTATTTTCCTAATGGCCAATCAGAAACACTGGAGAAAAGGCCAGAGAAGTTTAATGTTCAAAACAGCTCTCTAATCACAGTCAGTGTAGCAGGACTGAATAAACATCCGCAATCAAAGTCTTTCATACTCGTGCTTATCGTTTCAGGCCAAGAAGCAAAAGATGTTCTGGATTGCTTTGAATGAAACTATGAGCCTGTGATCTAATGTGTGTTATATAGAGAGAGACAGGAGACCGGGTGAGATGTCACAAAGGACTGGATCTCACCTACTAAGTTTTGAGTCGAATCACAAAAACATGTTTTTTTTAGCAGTGAACGTCGATGTGGGTTGCAGACACCTGGTTTCATTCCTAGAACATTTTTGTAAATTCTGTCCTCCAAATTAAAATTCTAATAGCATTAAAAAAAAAGGGTTGAGGAAACAAGTAAATACAATAAAACAACACATAAGAAGTATTTTGTTCTTCAGCAAGTTGGTTGTCACATTTATATTGGGGCAAACTGCGAAAACAAAAACATATTTTTGTATGTTACCATTAAATTGTAGGGCATGTTGTCACAAAAGTTCAATGTCTGTTCTGTATATTTTTACATGAGCGATAATTAACCATGTAAATGTTCAAAAATGTTTTTGTATTTAAGACTAGTCCCGGTCTCACCTATATATTGTATGTAATTTGTGTGCGTTTGAGAAAGAATTATGTAAAATGACTACAGCATAAAATAATTCTGCACTTATAGACAGAGAGGCCACACAATTCGAAGCCCCAATTTTAATGCAAGTATTTTCAGCACTTTGTACTGGTTTATGGCAATATGGTGTTTAGGAAACTATCCAATGGGCTACACAGATTCAGAAAAAAGTATATTTATATATTATATATATATGTTTATATATATATATAGGTTTATAATTATTTTAAGCTTTAAAAGAGAACAGTACACACTTGCACACGTGAAGATAACCACAATGTCAGATGAAGTATCCGTAGGCCAATGAGGACAGAATCGTCTTTTTTTTTTTTTTTTTT
>NW_015542382.1:986730-994359 GCF_001515605.1 Sinocyclocheilus anshuiensis
TGTGTGTGTGTGTGTGTGTGTGTGTGTGTGTGTGTGTGTGTGTGTGTGTGTGTCGAAACGGGTAAAGGGCTCAGATAGTTGGTATAGTTTACAGTGGACTGTAAACAGAGACACATTGATCATAGAGCGGAGAGAGTGAGGAAACAACCGTGTCCATTGATCATCCATTTTTCTCCTTTTGTCTCTCCATCACTCCTAATCCTCTTTTTGAGCTCTCTCCCTCTGTTCTTCCCTCTTCTCATCCAGTTTTTTCGGAGGAGATTTGGCGAGGTTTCTCAGTCCTGCTGAGAATTCTCAGGGTCCTTACGTCATCGGATCGCATCCGATTTAATCTGTTTCAGACGTCCGACAGAGCTGGGAACGACCAGATCGCCCGTGATTGAGTTCAATAAAAAAAAGAAACGAAGGGAAATTTAAAAAAAGAAACCCTTGATGCTTTTGGCCGGTTGCGTTACTGTGCAAACTCACGCTTTTTCAGGAATGTCCACGCGGAAGGTGCTAGGAAATCCTTTTGCGTGCTATAGGGCAAAGAACAGGAGAACACATGAATCGTTAAAATCAGATTCTTACCAGTCTAAACATTTATTTTCCCAAACTGAGTCCGATCTCACAAGGAAAAGCATCTCTGTAGCTGCATTTATCCATGCACCACAAAAACATCACTCATAGTTCAGACAATTACATTTAAAAAAAATTGAGTGAGAACTGTATAAATGTTCTTTTGTGTGATTGTTCAGTCAAATATAGCACATAAAATGCATTTTATATCACTTGTGCTGACCTAATTTGGTGTTACCAGTCAAAATTTACCAGGCTTTTAAAAATCGCTTATAAATCTTTTAATATGCTATATATTCACCATCTTGGATTCTTTTTGTTTTTTTTTGTCAACTTGTTTTCTTTGTTTTCACTGGTTTTGTATTTATTTTTGGAACTGATTGATCCTAGGCCTCACTGATCTGAGCTTATGCTGTTTTTGAAAGAAAAGGAATTATTTTGGCAGTATTCACTGAAAAACTGAGATGCATAAGCTCAGATTAATTAAGCTAATTGAAAGGAAACAAGTTAATGACGAAGACTGAATCCAGTATTTGGAAATAATATAGCATAACAAGAGATGTATAAGAAGTTATTAAAAGGCCGGTTGTTTTTGACTGGGAACACTACGAGTGTAACAATAGGGGAAAAAATCCCAAAGTACCAAAAAAAAAATGGGGAAGTTGTTATACCCTAAGAGAGCAAAGTCTGCAAGTTTTGTGCAAAAATGTTGGCTAGCATTTTCAGGAAAAAGAAAATCCTATCTGGGTCAAAATGACCCAACATGAAGTATATAGCATATAAAATGTAATAGTAAATTCAATATTTCATCTACATTTAATTTAATTTTTATGTAATTATGATAAAATTTACTATCATGTAAAGTTGTATTTAAGTTTATTAAATATAATTTTAGTTTTTAAATATCATTTTAATTTTATTAATAATTTTATGCAATAAAATATGATCAAATAACATGAAAAGCCATATCTGACATCAAAAACTAATCAAGGCTTTACAGAAGACTTTGAAACACCGTAAAAAAAAAATATTTTAAGAGTAACATTTTGGTATTGTGACATTTTCTTGTGAGAGTGTAACCCAAAATTCCCAATTATAAAAAAAACAAAAATGCAGTTATGCCAATAGCCTAGAGGCAGGGCTTGTGGATATAAGGTTCGTCATATCCACATGTCTGGAAGAATACAAACACATGCACATGCACACTTAGTCTCCGCCCACAGGAGAGCACACAGTGTACACTTGTCCTCGCTTTAGTGCAGTGGTAGTAATACTGCATTAAAACACATACAGTAACAAAGTGCTGGATGTGTCAGCGGCTGTGAGCGTACACTACCACAGTTTGCATGCTATTATCAGAGGCGAGGAGGCAGGGCGCTATGACTGTCGCAAGTGTGATTACAGTATAGAGCTGTGACATATGGTGATTAGAACAGACATGGATGAAAAACAGGTAGATAATGTGGGATTTTATAAGGTGTAAATGAAAGCTGGAAAATAACTACTGCCATTCTATATGGCATGCCATGCATTGTTGTTTATTATGGCATAAACGTGCAACATAATGGTGGAAAATGTGCTAAATTGTGATTATTTGAGATGCAGAACCATGTGATGAGATGTAGACAAACCATGTGTCTTACATTATTATGATGAAGATAGATTTCAGCTTAAGGAAAAGTCACAGCACAAAGTATGTGTTATGTAGGTTTGGATGACAAATTTGATGCAAATTCAGCATTCATGAGCCAAATTTGTAATAGGATGGTTTTTCACCAGTGTCTTCAGATGCTTTGGGGAGAATTTAGAGGGCAGGGAGAGGACAAAACGTTGGACACAACTCCACACTTTCACTCAAAAAAGTCCTTTATTGATATGTCCATATATTATACATGTATTGTTTTTGTTTTTTGTGATTTTTGCTTTTGAAGGAAAGGGGGAAACAAATTGGAAAGTGAGAGAATAGGTCAAGAAAGGATGTTTTGATAAATGGGATTACATATATATTTTTTAGAAATATAAATAGTTCTATACAAACAGAGCCATGGGTTAGATTTGGAAAAGAGATGACGGCAGTGGATCAGATCTGGGGGGTTCAGAAATCGTACATTTTGAGTGAGTACTCACACAGATAGTTGGGTTTGTAAGGCGCTCGGGCGCTTGGTAAGAGTGTGTGTAGCTCGTGGCGTGTGAGCGTGCCGTGGTGTGACTTGTCTTTGCCGAACGTGGAGAATGATCTATCATTGGCCCGATTGCACGCATCGCCCGGAACCACGCTCTCCTGTACCTCAGTGTCCGGCACCGCGTCCATTCCCGGGACGTGCAGGTTGCTACGGTAATCGGCGCCCTGACGATTGTCGCCAGGCATGAAGGAGGGCATCCAGCAACGGTCGGAGTGACCCAGAGCCTTGCACTCTTCAGTGCAGTTGGAAAAAAGATCAGCACCTGTGAAAGACAGAGGAAAGATGAGAGGAAATGTTAGTCAAAGATAATGTAGAACTAATGGTGTTACTATATTTACTATACTTAAAAGTATACTTCAAAATTAAATTAAATGTTGTAGTATAGTACAAAATACAAAGTATAATTTCTAGTAAATGTAATGACATTTCTGTCATCATTTACTCATTTAAACGTAATTCCAAACCTGTACGACTTTATTTGTTCTGTAGATAGAAAGGAATTGATAGATGAAATTAACAAAAAAAATTATAAAAGGAAATTAAACTATTTCCTTTTTTGTTTAGAAAAATGTAAGTCACAGATTTTAAATGGCATTAAGGTGAGCAAATGATGACAGAATTAAAATTTTTGGGTGAACATTCCCTTTAAGCTTAGGGATTTTAGGATTATTTTTCTTTATTATTAAAATTAGTACTTTTCTAAGCAATTAGAAGCACAATTTTTGGACTACTGGACTGTAAAATGGTGGGGGGAAATCCCACAGATTTACATTTAAGCAGAGATTTGAGCCATATCTAGGGACCTGAAGATATTGGCGATTATGATTATGATCTCTAAGCAAGGAAGCAACCACCTAAAACATCTCAACTCCCTAGCAACATGCCGGTGAGTTTTATACATGTAAACACCGCTCACAAAAATTCTGTTTTTGTAATGTTTCAGAATATCTTTGATATAAAAGCAAAAAAGACCATGCATAATGTTCTAAAATGAATTAAATTAGCATGAGCATGAGCGTGGGAGCGTCAACGTCCCTCTGTCCACGTTCCGAGATCTATTTAGCAAAAAAAATGTTTTATGGAGGCTACACCCTTCCTCGCACCGAGATCTTCTGCTTTCCCTTTATCTGCTGCTCTTCTGTGTAACAATCCGATGTCAACAGTAACACAAAGGCAAAATTACTATGAATTATCCAGAGCGCGGAGTCTGAAATTATTCATATTTGAATGGAGATGATTATTTAACCAGACAGATTGCGAGCTTTTTACTCGTTTTATAATCAACTGCAGTCATTGTCAGGCTTCAGCAAAGCACGGTAATTGACTGGAAAGCAGTGAACTCTCCAGCCCTTTGTTTCTCCCTCTCTGCCTCTCCCTGTCCCTCCCACCAACCGATATTAAACGAATCTGCTGTGATGTTTTCATGCTCTTTTCATGCTGTTAATTTCACAGTGTCTCATCCGCCGGTCTCTCAAGTCCTTCGTACAAACACTAGGCAACGCAACCAAAACTAACAACACTGGGAGAAACCGTCCTCCAAACACACAGGCTCACGCATACACGCTCTTGCTTTCTGACTAATGACTACACAGAGCATGATAATTAGCCGGTTTCAGAGGAAGAGAACGAGAGGGGAGCTTGAAAGAGAAATAAATGAAAGAGAGGGGCAGAGACCAGCGTGGCGTCACGCTGAACTCTAATAAAGGCCTCTGGATTCAACCCCAGCATGAGGTTCAGTGATACAGGGAGCTTGAAGACCAATTCAGAATTTGGATGGAGAAGATGACCACATTAATAAAGAAATAGCAGTTAAGGCTTAGTGGTTATGTGCTCGACATCACAATCTAATGGCAATTCATAACTATTTACATTTGTGGCTAATTCGTATGAATTCGTACAATCTCATTCATACTTTTTCACACAATTTAGTTATGTCTCAGTGATGTTATTTCTAACCTAAAGTATAATTTTATACAACAATTCCTAACTATTTATATTTTGGCAAATTGGTGGCTAATTCATATGAATTTGTACAATCTGCTTATGTTTAGGGGTGAATCTTCATGCTAACGTTTTTCTAAAAAATGTACGTTTTTGTACAACAATGCGTAACTACTTATGTTTTGGCAAATTTGTGCCTAATACATATGAATTTGTGCACTCTAATTTGTACATTTTACTTACGTTCCAGTTACAACTATTAATAAAGGTGGACCTTCATGCTTACTTTTTTTTTTTTTAAATCATAAGATTGTGTACAGCAATTCGTAACTACTTATGTTTTGGGGAATTTGTGGCTAATTCATATGAATTCGTACACTCTCATTTGTACGTTTTGCTTAGGTCCCAGTTACAATTATTAATAGAGGTGGACCTTCATGCGTATTTCAAAAAAAAAAAAATCATACATTTTTGTACAGCAAATCGTAACTACTTATGTTTTGGTGAATTCGTGGCTAATTCGCATGAATTCATACACTCTCATGTGTACGTTTTGCTTATGTCCCAGTTACAGTTATAAATGGGGTGGACCTTCATGCTTACTTTAAAAAAAAAATCATAAATGTTTGTACAGCAATTTGTATTTACATTTTGGCAAATTGGTGGCTAATTCATATGAGTTTGATATATTTTAATTTGTACTTTATCATATGGTCTGCTTGAGTCCAACTAATGTTTATGTTTAAGAGAGGACTGGATGCTGTCTTTTTTCTAAAAATCTTACATTTATCATACAGTTCACATCAAAATTGCCACCTTGTAAAATACTTTTTTCCCACAAGGTCAGGTTGGCTTTGACACATTGAGGGGGTGTGTGCAGGAGATGCAGGTTTGATTCCACCCCATGTTCCTGGGCTAACAACATTGTATCATTTCCCTTTGGGTAGTTAATGGTTAGGTATCTTAACTGTGGGTACCAATCAACCGACTAGGAACAGCACTAGTAAAATATGTGCTAAGCTTCAAAACAAAGGTTAGGGATTTGGAAATTTGGACTAGGAGAAAAGGTAGGAGTAGGGATCAGAGTTAAACCTGGTTTATACTGACGCATTCAACCTGCCATTAACCATCACAGATGCATGTGCACGTCACAGCATTTATAACTCATGTGCACTGCATTTCACAATTCTCTGCTAAAGAGTATTGTCTTTATTTAGTAAACTATGTATATAAATGCTCTTTATAATGAGAACAAGTGAACAGACAAACTGTAACAGGCAATTTCACAGTGCAGTCAGAAACATTTCACTTTTAAAATTATTTGAAGTCGTTCTCTGCCTGAAAAAGTCCAACACAGGTCTATCTGCTCTGCCAGCCTTCCCTCAAGTTTGGTTTGCTGCACACAAAATTTCAAGCACCCATTGATATTGTCAGACTCTGTTCCGTGTTTTGTGGTTGTTTTGCTCCTCATGTGCCTTACTTTCCCATGTTTAATTTGTCCCAGGTGTGTCCCATGATGTTTCATTGCTCCCATGTGTGTCTCGTCATCCCCTCCTCCTGTGTGTATAAATAGTGTTCCCTGTGTGTGCTTCAGCATCCGGTATTGTTCAGGTCATGTTCATGTCTATGTCTACATGTATTGCGTGAGTGTTCCTTTGTATTAATTAAACCCATTTGGATTGATGTACTCCTCATCTCTCTTCGTTCCTTGCTCCTCAGTCCACTCAGCAGTGCACCCATGACAGATATCACTGTTGGTGTGCACACCTTTTTGCTTGTGCAGATACATCAAGCATAAACCTGATTTTGGATGGGGTTTGGACTGTTTATTTAACAGAACTCTAGTTCCAGGACCAACAAAACATGATCCAGGAGCATACTCTGCAAAATCACAGTCAAGGTGAACAGCATAATATGGTATGGTATGATCTATTATTCAGTACCTGCAAGCCCTGTCTTAATATATTATATAAAATATTAAACTCCTAATTTTTTATTAATGATAGAAATCATATTAGCTCTTTTATCATAATATCCCAATTAAATAAGGTATTACTATGTCATTAGGTGCTCTGCACTAATGCCTAATAGGACAAATGTTTTAACTGGTAATCACTTGTCAGTTATTTTGTAGTTTAGTCTGTCTACACAATATCCCTTTCTATCCTGCTAGTTTTTTTTTTTATCGACATACGCTAAATTACTTTTGAAATGTGATTATTTTAGGTATTGAAACAACATTTTAGTAATGAGATCCAGCAACTTTAGCTTTACCTGGATTGTATCAATGTTGCTACATCCTGTGATATGACATTTCGTCAGTATTTTGTGCTTAATTTTTTGGTAACACTTTATTTTAAGGTGTCTTGCATGTTACACATGTTAAATGTACTTACTATTATAATAACAGTAAATTATGCATAATTACATGCAAGTAACCCTAAATCAAACCCTAATCCTAACCCTAACCATATAGTAAAGTTGGGGTAGGGCTGACTATCGATCCTGCTGTGTAATAAATAATCAAGTTATAATTGATAAAAGTGCCTAGGCCTGACCAGAGTGTATGTCTTCTTAAATTAATTCTAAAAATACAAGTATATTCTTTTGGTTTTAAGTTACAGAGTACCATAAAAGGAACGACCCATTTAAGAGTGAAGGAGTAGGAGCAGATACAGTGATGCACCAAGGTCAGATTCAAACAGGTACAATGAGGAAGACCAATTTAAAAGAGGAAATTTGAAGGGAATTCAAAAAAAGATGTGAGGATGAAAGAGTCTGTAGGCTGATATGAGAAATTTGATACAAAGGTAAAGACAAAGGCCGACGGAGAGGGAGGGGGTGGATGCATGGCAGGCCAATCTCTAATTCCTCGTGGCAGAAGCTCTTCTGAGTGAGATCAAAGCACAAATCTGCCCTTCTGATAAAGCTGACCTGTGTGTGTGTG
>NW_015542382.1:994369-1001674 GCF_001515605.1 Sinocyclocheilus anshuiensis
GCCTAAATGAGCACACAAGGGAATAATGATTTATTCGTGCAGAACTGTTGTAATGATTTGCATAGGTGACCAGGAAACATGTTATTAGCATGGCTTTGGGACCTGCAGATATATGCATAAAGTGCTATTCTGACCCACAGCATGGTGCTTATTAGTATTGCTATAGGAGACTTCAATAGATTATGAAGTATTATTTAGTGATCAAAGTGTCTGGTTATGTTGTGCACAAAGTAATCAGCTTGTTTGCAGCGGCTCTTTCATTTACTGGACAGCACAGTAAATGCAAGATAATTGGTGATGAGGCCTTCCGGATTGTGCGCATCAAGTTATTTACTCTCCAGGCATAATCGTACTCTAAAAGTAGGACATGATACACCAACCCTACTCTTTCATTGCTTATAAGTTGCTCTTTTTTAAGTATCAAAACATTTATTAAATTTGCCTCAAATTTCTTAAGAGGAAAAAACGATGGTGTTAACATAGAGCTATAAAATGAAGATACATCTTGATCTCTATTTTTTTTTTTTTTTTTTTTTTTTTTGACTGTATAAGCATTTTTTTTTTTTTTTTATTGCAATTGAAAAAATAACAACAGTTAGGAAATAACATGGGGCTAACGGACATCGTCACATGAAGTTAGACAAGTTACACAAATGAACAGAATATACCAATGAGACTCACTGATGACGTTCCAGGAAATTCAGCTTTCGCTGTAGAAGTAGCCTAGTAGCTGAATAACATGCAGATAGACGTTTTACTGATGAAACATGAATAAAATAAACACGCTGACTTTAGTGTCTTAGTACAGTTTTTGACATTGCTGAGATCTTTTATGAAACTAGAGGAGGCATATGTGAGATTACTAGCGTATTTTTCTCAGGAGAGATCTGAGAAGCTTAAGCAAAAGTCTCCATTTGCTCTCTGTATCATTGCTGTCAGGGATAAGCAAAGTTAAAGAGATTTCTTATGTGATTCTTCTTTCCTCCGCGCACCTCAGTACTTCTAATCTTAGACGCAACATCTGAACCCACATTCAGCTCACATCTCTGCTCAGATGCGTTATGAAATCCATAGATCACTTCCACAACCTGTCCACTCTGTTATTTCACCATTATATCAGGGTGATATATATGGACAGAGATATGCGGATGTACACAGAGGCGTAAATCTCTTTAAACCAGGGATCCAAGGCCTTTGTGACATCATCAATATTAAGTACACAGATAAACCTGACTGCATACAATCAAACTCAATGTAATTAGAACAGCGGTCTCTAAATATCCCCACCGAGCGAGCAGACAGAAGCTCACAGCATGACGTTCACATCGATATCACAGTCACATGCAGAGACTCATGTAGGACATGTAGGACCTGATATTGTTTCATCTGACGGAGGTCTACTTTTGTAGGCTTTGTGAAAAAGAAAAATACCGGATTGGCATGTTCTGAAGGAAATGCTAGTGACAGCAAAATAATAGTGTTTTATGAATTTAGCATAATTTAGTAGTGGAATAATATCCTGATGTAGATTTGAATCCTGGTTAGCAGAACAGAATCCAAATTTGGTGGAGATTGCAGGGTAATGGAGGACATACTGTATATGCAAATGCTGGCACACCGAAGCAACAAATTGGAAGGGATTTTTAGGTTTTAAATACTGTTACAATTATTTAGCCTGAACATCTTTGATTTGGACAGGATTGAGATCTCTATAGCTTTACAACCCATTAAAAGCATATTTATGATAGAATTGTGAATCTAAATCATTCATAAAGGTAAGAAATGAAAAGAAACATTGTGAAAAAGTAATATACCACAATCACAGATGCTTCTATACAAACTGGATTAGATTTCTCAGAGGATGCTGAGTTGTGGTTGTGGAAGAAAAACAGACATTTTCAATTTGGACGGGATTTAAATCACAAAGTATGTCTGTGAACACAAAATGACCATCCTCAAGGAAAACAAGTCCTATTCGAATGAGGATTAAGGTTGAAATTATCTAGAAAACAAAGTTTGAATGCAGTCATTAAATGGTTCAATCTGAGTTAAATGCTGAAATTTGGGCTGATAGTTCAGCATTAGTGCTCTTTGGATAAAAAGAACATGACAATGCAGCATCCATTATGCATTGCAAGCGGTGCACCTCAAGGATTTTATGATTTTTTTAGCTGTCAAGAGAAATTTAAGCAGTCAGAATAATTGCGTTTAAAATCTAACAGCGATATGGTTCAGCAAACTGCATTTGCACGGTTCATTCCATTATTCTGCAATACAATACATCCTCGCAAAGTCTAGTGTAGCAGGTTGTATGCTATAGATTAACACCTGCACTTCATGGCCAATAAATAAATAAATAAAAATATCTACATAATTGCCTATGAAATCCTATAATTGCAGACCTGTATTTGATTACTGTAGATATTAAATATCCTCAGTGTGGCTGGGAGCTTTATTGAAAACATTAATGATCTGACTAGATGATGGACTCTGGGGCTGCAGATATCTAGAGAAAAAGAGATGCTGCGTTGAGTACAAACACACTGACTAACTAAGCTGTTCTCCATCAGGAAGTGCTCCGCATCCCACTGTGTGTGTGTTATTTTCATCTCTTTCCGCTTCTCTTGCATTTTCTCTTCTGGAGACCTCATCACATCTTTTATCAATGGTGTGCAAAAGTATCAGAACGAAAAGGAAAAACACTGCCAACGCCCTGATGAGCAGAATTTCCCTTCAGAACACCTGTCGTCGGGCTGACCAAAGACCTGAGCTCACATGCTGAGGATGAGAGTTTTTGCTGTAGGGTTGGGAGGAAACTTTGGTAAATTTGTTTTGAAGAACAATCAGGGTGGGTTTTCATTCAAAATCAGCTTCTAGCCATTGAAATCACCTACATTGTCACTGCTTTCGCCAGTCTTGGGGAGTGACTCTACTAACTGTACTATTTCTCAGTAATGTGAAATTCTTTAATTATGTATCTATTTCGGTAGCAAGTGTAGTGTGACAAAACACTGCATGACTGCTTTTGTCACATTGTATTAAACACAGAACTTCATACTGAGCGAGCTGAAGCAATAATCCAAAAAACAAACAGCTGTTTAGATGGATAAAAATTAATGATTTAAAAATATTCACTGATTCATTTGAGTTGCTGCATGGTATTTTCTATTTTGTGTAGCAAAACATGTTAAATGGTATTGTTTATGACTATATTTTCGACTGTATGAGAAAATAATGTAAGCTGTTTTGTATTTTAAATACTTTGAGATCTTTATTGTATAAATTGCTAAATAAATAAAATCATCTCATATACATTTAAAAAGATATTGCACCCTGATAATACCTTAGTATTTATTTACCTTTTGTTAATAGCTTGTAGTGTAGCTGACTACTTTTCCAGAGGGTAGCTTGACTAGTTGAACTGCTTAAAATTATGAATATATTGTAGCTACAGTTTCTAAGTTATTCCCCCAGCATTAGCTTTCACTATAGCTATAAACTGTGTGTGTGTGTGTGTGTGTGTGTGTGTGTGTGTGTGTATGTATGCGTGCAGAGCAAATGGAGTTGCCTGATTGGGATCTGATAGCATTAAATTACAGCGACAGGAGTGATTTGATTAACGTCATCACCACACATCCCTCATTTATAGATAATCATCAATCTATCGCTCACTCGTGTTAATCTAATTGTGCAATTTGTCACGCCTCTGTCTCTTTGCAAACAAATGCAGATGTAACAGTCTAAATAATGGAAAATGGCCTTTCTCTGACCCCAGCTCTTCTAGCTTGACCCTCATGCTCATCTGAGAGACCCCAGGATCATTTAAATAGCTCGACAGATATACATTACTTTAAAATATCAGGCTTTTCTAATCTTATAAAAATTATGAAGAAAATTTCAACTATTTTAAAATGTTTCATTAAAATGTCACATTACTTACATCAGTACATACACCTTTTATTCTAATTTTCATGTGTTTTGAAAGGTCAGTTAGTTAATGCTAACAAATGTCTTTTTGTAAAGTGTTACATATTATTTTTTTATATTTTCATCTCTATAAAAGCAGTAGAGTGCATAGAGTGCATTACACAGCATGAGGGCTAAAACGTTTCTTTGTCTTTATCTTCTATCCTTTGGCTGGGACTCTCTTCATTTAGTCTGATATCTCCAAATTGATGCTGTAAGAACAAAAGGAGGTGAGGTAGGGATGTGTGAAGGAGATAGCGAGTGTGTGTGTGTATGTAAGTGGTTGTTAATGCAGTGGTTGTACCCCTGTCAGTGTCCCAGGCCTTCATCTTAACCTTGCTGTGATAATTGGCTATGCGGAGACAGGCACTGAAATGGGAGTGCAGAAACGGCGAGCTTGCCAACACACACCCAGAGGAGAGCAGGGAAGGAAAGTACACACACACACATCTTCTCATTTTACCTCTTTGATGCTCTAAAAGTTTTCAAAAAATCTCAATCCCTCTGCCTTTCGGTTTTTCTCCTTCTGCAAAAAAGGTCAAAGCCTTATCCAGTCGAAGCAGTAAGGCTCCACCTTGATCAATAAACGAGCAGCAGTCAAAAAAGCTCATCAAATTGAACATAAATAAATAAAGAATAAACAAAATAAAATCAAATTTGTCTCCAACGAACGATTGCCATTTCGTCGTGCTTCATTCAAACGTTATTGGCATTTAATATGAATGGAAAAATAATTGTGTTTGGGGGGTGTAGGTGGGGTGGTGGGCAGCTGTGGATTCGTTACCGTGGAAGCTTTCAAATACTCATTAAATGCTTCAGAAAGCCTGTCCATCAGACAAGCCAGACTCCTTCACGGCATTGACTGAAATCCGTTTAGCTCTGTTGACAGATGTATAATTTCCACGCAGTCCCTATATTGATCCACTGCTGGAATCGGTTGAAGGCTTGTCGCGTTGCTTTCAAAGCCAAGATGCGAACAATTTCCCAATGTCTATCGCTGCCTATGTTTCTCCTCAGCATTCATTCCCCAGGGGCCTTTCACTCCTCTTATGCTTCTTTCAAGTCTACCTAAGGTCGACAGTAGGTGAGAAACTCGTAATCAACTCACCTGCTGTGTGGCCCCGGTTGGTGGCGTCATGGTCGCTGTCTCCCTGCTCGCTATCTCCATGTCCGCTGTCTTTAGAGCTGACGATATCTGCCTCTTGAAACGCTGAACTATAAGGGAAATTTTATGGTTTAGTAGTCATTTGGTAATTGGAGCTTTGTACGGCTCTTTCCCATTAGAAGTATTGATTATTTTGGTTATTTAACACTTTTGGCATAGTTTAGACTGCTGATTAAATTCAATATCAAATTCTGTATCAGACTCATGCTGTGTAGTATCAAATGTTACGATAACACATGCAATGCTGAGTCAGATTTTGTAATTTTGGCTAGGCGCCACATCATTTATACATCTCTTTCTTTGTCTCAATGTGGAGTTTATTCTGTTAAAGGGGTCATATGATGCGATTTCAATTTTTCCTTTCTCTTTGGAGTGTTACAAGCTCTTGGTGCATAAAGAAGATCTGTAAAGTTGCAAAGACTAAAGTCTCAAATCCAAAGAGATATCCTTTATAAAAGTTAATTTTAGCAGCATCATATGACCCCTTTAAATCATTTTGGGGACTATTTTGTACCCGGAAGTGAGCTAAATCTGACAAATGCTCCCTATAGGAACGTCCTCATTTGTAAAAAATGGTATGTAAAAATAAACTTTTTTTTTTTGTAAAAATGCAGAAAGGTTTCTGGGTTTGGGTCATAGGTTATAGTATTTATAATTGTGTATAAAAAATAAAAGTCTATGGAATGTTCCCATACTGTAAGTAAATGTGTGTGTACCCACTTAATCAGTTTGTACCCAGAAGTGAGCTATAAAATCTCCCAAATTCTCCATTTGTAAAAATACTATAAAGAAAAAGTAAATCATTTGTAAAAAGTAAAACAATAAATTGTAAAGAAAAATGTATATAATAAAACCTATTTTTATTATTATTATTATTTAATGTAAAAAGGCAAAAAGTTTTCTGTGAGGGTTGGGTTTAGGATATAATATAAAGTCTGTACAGTAAAAAAATAATTATGTCTATGGAAATTCTCCATAAAACATGAAAATGCAGCGTGTGTGTGTGTGTGTGTATATACATTGTATTTAATCAGCAATCTCACCTGTTAACACGACGGGGCCTATCCACCAGGTAGCTGAGCTCAGTTCTCTGGTGCTTGGTCTAAAAGATAGCAACAACAATAATAAATAGTAATAACAATAATGATGATGAAGAGCAAGTTTATTTGATATTCTGCATTTGTCATTAAAACACTGGTCAGGCCTCTGTTCTGCTCTGCCCATGCACTAGAGCACCTCAACCATAGAACTGCCTTTGTTCGACTGATACCCAGCGACTGTGTGCTTAGCATACTTAAACCCCCGTCCAATACACTCCCCCCTCCCTCCTCAGACTTGACTCCAGGGCTACACCCTTTCAGAGAGTGCCAGGGTATAGTAAGGTAGACCTTGTCAGATGTGGGGCTCACTTACGATAACATGACTTGTCTCAGAGGCAAAAAGGAAGATGCTAGTATCAGAGCAGAAATGTTATACCAGCTTGTAACCACCCTCAACATTCACATCCCCCATATATTCCTATTATTGGTCAATCGATATAGGATTTTCATTGATTGATTCTGAAATGTTTACATTTGGTTTCCATCCAATCTTGAATATGTGGTTACATCCTTCTGTGTAACTGACCCTGAAGTGCTGTAGTGTAATTAAAGCACCTGAAAATAGCACTACAGCCCCAAGCTACCTTTAAAAGCACTATGTGAGTCATAAGCAAGCAGATGATTACAATCTGACATTACAAACACAGGAAGCTGAAAGATCACCGCTGAATAGCCTCTTAAGGTGCATATAGGCTATGTACAGAAATATGTTTCCATCCACTGAACTTCTCACAAGAATTTCTGTCATTTCTACTCAGTTTTGACACTCAGTTTTGAGTTTTTGGTTTAATTTAAAACTTTAACACTCTCAATATAGCAATAATTTGAAACACTAACGCTGAAAACAAACTATATATGTGTGTGTGTGTGTGTACAGGTTTATATATCCTGGTGAGGACTTAAACCTGACTACACACAGACCCATGGGGACTCGTGTCACGGTGGGGACCTAAATTGTGGTCCCCACGGGTACAAAAGCTAATAAATCATACAGAATGAAGTTTTTTGAAAATCTAAAAATGCAGAAAGTTTCCTGTGAGGGGTAGGTTTAGGTGTAGGGTTGGTGTAGGGCAA
>NW_015542382.1:1001812-1004655 GCF_001515605.1 Sinocyclocheilus anshuiensis
TGTGTGTGTGTGTGTGTGTGTGTGTGTGTGTGTGTGTGTGTGTGTGTTTGTGATTTTATACTGCTTAACGCCTTAGCAGTCTTTTTTTATTTAGAAATATATTAAAATATACAAAGCTATATTAAGTGATTTTTTTTTAATCCTAAGATTTAATATGGTAATGTGGATATGGCAATTGCTTGCTAATGATGTAAGCATTTCATACTGGATTAAGATAAAGTGTTGCCTGGATAGGTGATAAAATGTGTTTTCACCTCGCTGGATAAAATGCTCCCGTTTGAGATGATATCTGGTTGCTGATCCGCGTATCCGGTAACGATTGCCCCGCACGGGTTGTGCTCTGTGTCTGTGCTCCGGGATGGGCTGCACGGTTTAAGGAACATCAGGTCGGTTTTGGCAGACTCCGGAGTCAGGCACACCTGGTAGCAGTAGTTCTGGTTCTGGTGGTGCGAGCCGAAGCTGCCTGACTCCTCCACCGGCACCTGTGCGGTACTGGCCACGTTAGTGCTCTGGACGAGCATGATGTCCGATTTACTGAGCTTCTTCTTGCGCCCGCGCGCTTGGCGACTGCAGCACTGACAGCACAAGTCTCCGGCCATGCACGTGTAGATGTTCAGTTTCTTGTCTTTCTGACAGCGCACCGCCAGCACGATCATTGCGAGGAGGAAGATGAAGGACACGGAGCCGAGCGCGATTATGAGGATGAGCGTGAGGTCCAGCGAGCCCTCTTTGGACTTGACCGACCCCCGGTCGCCGCTCCGGCCCTCCACTATGCTGTCCACCAGCACTACGTTGATGCTCGCAGAGGACGATAGCGGCGGCTGCCCGTGGTCGCGCACCTCGATTCTGGCCCTCGTCCATATCAGTGGCGTTGAGCTGAATAACGAGCGTGCCAACTGGGGAGTTCTCGCGCAAGCTCACAGAGTAAACGGATTGATCGAACGTGGGCGCGTTGTCGTTGGAGTCCAGCACTTTAACCACTAGCAGTGCGGTGCCGGTCTTCTGCGGCTGCCCTCCGTCCACTGCGGTGAGCACGTACCTGTGCACCGCCTGTTGCTCTCGGTCCAGGGGTTTATCCAGCACGAGCTCCGCGAAGCGGTTGCCGTCGCCTTGCGTCTGTACGTCCAAATAAAAGTAGTTGTTAGTGGTGATGGCGTATGTGCTCAAGGCATTAGTCCCCACGTCAGGGTCGAAGGCATTCTCCACCGGGAAGCGGGTGCCCGGTGTGGCGCTCTCGGTGATCTCCACGGTGATGTCCGTCTCTGGGAAACTCGGTGGATTGTCGTTAATATCCATGACCTCGATCTCGACGCGGAACAGCTCGAGCGGGTTCTCCAAAAACACCTCGAGGTGCAGGAGGCACGGGACAGTCTGACGACATATCTCCTCTCTGTCGATGCGCTCGTTCACCACCAGCGCTCCGTTCTCCAAGTTGACCTCCAGGTACGGCGTGCGCGAGCTAGGCACGGTCTGGAAACGGCGCGCGGAAAGTTTGGTGATGTCCAGCCCCAGATCTTCGGCGATATTTCCCACAACCGACCCGCGCTCCTGCTCCTCCGGTACCGAGAAGTGCAGCTGCGATAACCCTCCATCCAAGATAGAGAAAAAGAGAAATATCAAAATCATCTCCAAACAACAAGTGCACTCCTCTTTATTCCCTCGCTCTGTCTTGACACCGTTTCTTCTCCAGTCACAGCTTAGGAATTACCCATCGCTTTGGTCCAAGAAAACATATGCGCTGTGCAACTTCCCAAACGAGCAAGAAAACTCCCGTGTCAGCCGGAAACCATGTCGCCATATGCGCAATATCTATAGCCATTTGATATAATGCTGTCTCAAGGAAAGCAGAATTTAGTAGTCCGTGCGTCACAGCAAGACATTGCAGAACCTACAGACTTATTACTGAGAAGCAAAATCTTCCCAAAACTCTTTTGCTTAGTGAGTGGGTAAATCAATTTAAAATAAAATCCTGAACGCGAGCTATTGCAGACAAAAAAAATAATTTCTACATATAGTTGTCTATTAGTCCATGATATCTCCGGGATGCTTAGAAATCCGTAGGTCCCCTCTTCCCGAGTTCTGCGAGTAGAGTGAGCATCAGTGCGTTGTTTTGCGCAGAGCTCTTGCCACCAGCAGCCAATGGACGGCCCGGACTGCCAGCGCTGCGTCACCCGATTCGACCCAGTGAACGTCAATCAGACGCTTCCTCCCTCCCCAATGCGCCCTCACATCCCCACTCCAGCTCTCTTTAAACGGAGAATGAGAATTGATTTACATGTCTTATAAAGTCAAACAGTCGCCTTCAAGGTAAATATTAGCACTGGAGAACGCGATTCACAGTGGACAGAAATCCTTTTACAGTTGTTTTTATCTGTCAGTTTCTAGTCCAATTCATTTGTCATTATAAGAAATGTAAGTGCGTGTGTGTATATAATATATAGCAATATGTTGAATGTGATACTTATTTAAGAAAGGATTTCTTAATGATGACATTTGAATGTTTTGAATCTGAAGCATGGAAAGTGTATTCTTTAGTATGCAGTTCACGAGCGCGCATGCCGAGAGCGCGTGTATATGTGGAGGAATCTGTAAAAAAAAAAATGCTAGAAATTTCAGTGTGGGAAAAGATAAAAATGCTTCAGTAAAACCTTGTTAACTGGATGTCACTTTACACAGTAGGTAAAATAGGCTACATGTGTTATTACAATGAAATATCGTAAAAATATTTTAGGTGGTATAGGGTATGGATTATATTTACATAAAAGTATATATATATACTATATATATATATATATATATATATATATATACTGTATGTGTGTGTATATATATATATATATATA
>NW_015542382.1:1004717-1014247 GCF_001515605.1 Sinocyclocheilus anshuiensis
TATATATATATATATATACACACACACACACTGTAAAATAATTTTTTTTAATATTTTTTTAAGTATAAAGTATGAATCTCATTATAACTGTTGGCCAACTACTATTTTATAAGCTACCTTTAGTATTTTGTTATATAGTTGTTGTTTATGGCATTATTTGACCGTCATGTGTGTTACCCTGATAGTGTTTAGTGTTACTGTAACACTGTTGCGCTTTGTCTTTGTTATTATTGGTTACAAGCCGCCTTTGAGTGACGTGGCCTTCCATTATACCACTGGGGTTATCATTTTGCAGTAACAAACCGATTTTAATGGCTCAAATTGGTGGATATACTGGCATTAACTACACAACTTAATGGCAACATACATGCCATCCCATCATCACTTCTTTTCCTGCAAACAAGACAGGGTTTTAAACGAAAATGTAACATTTTTACAGTGTGGCTTCTGCGCCGGTCCGTTTGCATCTATTGAGATTTTATCATCCGATTGTTTACCAGCGAGCCTCATATCAGTAACAAGATTTATCTCTCTCCGTCTTTTCTTCCGTTGTATCTCTTTCTCAAGACTGCTGTATGCCTGCGACAGGCTAAACTGATTGTTTGATATCGAGAAACAAACTCTCATTTCGGAATGCTCTCCTTTTCTTTCCTCCGTTATTAACACAGTAATATGTGGGCGCTGTGTTATGCTCTTGTCACACGGGTTACCAAGTTCTCTTCGTGTCGCAATGAGTTGAAAGCTCTCGCGCTGTACGTCTCTTCTATGTGCACTATACGCCCTCTAGCGGAAGTACAGCGACCTGAGAGGAGTGTGAGAAGAGATTTGAGGGACAAGACGAATATCCTATTATTATGTGTTTTAATTGTCACCTCAAGGGCAAATTTAATGAATAATGCATATTATAATATTGTAGGCTGCTAATTTGAGTTATGCTCTAATTCGCTGACAGTTCTAAACAACTGACAGTGCTTTTCTCTCAGTGATTTTGAGAGGAAGCTCTCAAAAGAGATTGTAATATTCCAAAAAAAAAGCTTCTATTTTCCTGAAACGTGTAACATGACATTAGAGTTTGTTCGTTGCCCTTTATCATTCACGATTGGCCTCACATTAGAAAACTCACAGGCATCGGTTTCTCGACATCAGATGACTTGCAGCAAACAACAGCGCCTCCAAGCGGTCTGTTAAATCTTCTGATATTCCCCCCGTCATGCTGCTGGAGATGATTATCTGGGCTATAAGGAGATGTGTATAATTAAGAAGCTATAATGCGAAAGTAATTTTGAGGAACTGTAAAATAAGCATTTATGATTAACACTGTAACTCTAGCGGCGTGGAGATGATTAGCTACAGTTTTAAGAGAGACACAGATACAGGAACTCATTGATGGAAATAATGAGATATTTCTTTCAAAAGTAATTCAGCTAGGATTGTGATTTGCAGAAAAGATGTAATGAATAATAAACAGTCGGATGGTCATTAAATAAACCCTGACTGGGTGAACAGTCACCCTAAAGGATTTGTTTGGGGTGTATGCCCTACTGAATGTAATTATCACCTGTTACATGGCTACTTATCAAATAAATTAATAAATGGACTTGAAATATTGATCTGAGTTGGAATTGTTTTGTTAGCTTACTTTTAGGGACCACAGAGAGACAGAACAAGAGGAAAACATGGTTTCCCGGACGAGATATCATTTATACATCACCACCATGGACAACAGTCATTATTTGCAAATATGTGCCATCCTCTTTTTTTTTTAAATCCACACACGAACCCTCACACTACTCAAAGCAGGCCCCCCAATGTTAGCTTTGTGACAGAATGTCACGACTGACTAACAAGAAACAAGTATTTCAGAGAGAAAAATACATAATACATATAGCTTTAAAGACATAATTCACCTAAAAATGAATATTCTGTTATCCTTTACTCACACTCATACAGTATCAAACCGGTGTGACTTACTTTCTTTCTGTAACACAATTGAGGATACTTGTTTTTGTACAACAAAACAGTGAAAGGCAGTGGGGTCCAAAACACTGGACACCATTGACTTTCATTGTTTGAAAGAAAGACAAGAAGAACAAAAAAAACGTTTGGAATTTTTGAGTGTACTATGCCTTTAAGATCTTAAATGCAAGAAATGGAAGATTTGTAGGTTTTATTTGGTTGACAGCATGTCTCTGTCTCTCTCACGCTGTCTTTCTTTTTTTTCAGATGGAGTGATTTGTGTTCCATTCATCAATCAACACGTCATGGCAGGAGGATGATGGGTGTGGGACTATACCACTCTTTCTCTTCCTCCTTGACCTTACGCACTAAACAAACACATCTATTACTTAAAATCAGCACTCGTGCGTTTGCGTCATAGAGGAGGACAGAGGTAATGATATTGTGTCATTTTGAGAAATGAAATGATGGTTGCCAAGATATGACATGATGAGCATCTGCCGATTCCGCCGGCAGCCAACCAATAATTGTTCTCTTTTCATATCTGTCTCACTTTCTCTTTCTCAGCAACATTATTCTGTAAAACGATGTCTGGAATGAGATGGGCCTTGGCGTGTTTGATTTTGTGCAGTGACTATCAAACTCTTTAAAAGATTTAAACCTCACTCATCCCTCCCAAATCCCACTTCACACTACTCAGCGTGGAATAACGGTGTTGTTCAAATATGATGTGAGAACAATGAGATTGAAGTCAAAGTTTACTGACACTAAGCCGGACCAATTCTCTGTTAAATGGGCTATTACACTCACAACAGCCAGCGATTGTTTGACCGGGTAAGACTTCATTACAGATTTCATTCTCGCTCAAGGTGTAGGATCTGTATAGCTGTCATTGATTGCATGAATGTGTGGGTTAATTGGCTTTTGGAGTGGGTTCTCTGTGATTTCGCTCGGCATAAGTGATATGTTGATGAATAGCGAATCCTCTTTTGGACACATGCTTCTGTAGGAACCTCACTCATCCCTCCGAAATCCCACTTCACACTACTCAGCGTGGAATAACGGTGTTGTTCAAATATGATGTGAGAACAATGAGATTGAAGTCAAAGTTTACTGACACTAAGCCGGACCAATTCTCTGTTAAATGGGCTATTACACTCACAACAGCCAGCGAGTGTTTGACCGGGTAAGTCTTCAGTACAGATTTCATTCTCACCCAAGGTGTAGGATCTGTATAGCTGTCATTGATTGCATGAATGTGCAGGTTAATTGGCTTTTGGAGTGGGTTCTCTGTGATTTCACTCGGCATAAGTGATATGTTGATGAATAGCGAATCCTCTTTTGGACACATGCTTCTGTAGGATTGAGAGTTGAGGTGAGGGTGTGGGTGTTCTTCTGAATATGACTGTTGCACCATTGTGATTCCTACTTAGCGACCCTGAACATCCAGCACTTAGTTTCATTAGTGTGGATCAATAATGGATGTAACCAATATTTAATATTTACTTCAAGGTCAGCTGCTGTCTTACAACATGCTTCTATTACTTTTAGATAAAAATGGTAAGTGTTTATACCAGGTGATTTTACACTTTCCCTTTCAAATGGTTTTCGTTATTTAAAAAGCTTCGTGTTTTTTTTTTTCTCTGTAAATCTAACAATGTAGCAGGTCTGTGATGCTTTAAAGCAGTGGTCGCCAACCCGTCGATCGCGAGTAAAATTAGTACAAAAATGCATTACATTTATGGTGTTATATTAATGTATCACTGAAGGGTACTGTCTTGAGAAAAGTTTCGATGGCAATGGCATTTTCTTCTCCGTACAAAGCGCAGCTCTGCTTTGTTTACAGCGGTAAACAAGGAAGCGCTATAGCGCGGTCGGTTCATAAGCAGTGTTGCCAAGTCTGCGGTTTTCCCGCGGAATTGGGCTACTTAACACTGTTGCCGTGGGTTGTTGTTCATGTCCGCGGGTTGAAGCGACCCCAATAACGTGATATTTAGTCCCTGGAATGTGAATTTTACTTGAAGATCCCCACCGAAAAACGTGTATTTTACCCCCGGAATGCGATTTTTACAGGGGAACCGTCCTCGAAACGCGATTGGATTAGTTTTATTTTTTAGACCTGGCAACCCTGTTCATAAGCGCCACCTGCTGTCAGAGAGTGCGTCTCATTCAGACCTGCTGTTTTTGTTTCGTGAAGATGCTTTATGTAGCAAATAAATAAATAACACCTAAAGTCAGACCATTCTGTTTTAAATCCTGAAATTAATCTAAATCAAATCAAAAACAACTGCCCGTGCGGATCATGATTACAATGCAGTGGTTGCCTCTAATTTCAAATGACTAGATATTTTTGTTTAAAGCCAGTTTGTTTGTTATAAAGCAAATAGCCAATAATTACATTTGCTTAAAAATCTGTATCAGTATCAGAATCCAATTTGCTAGTAAAAAAAAAAGAAAGAAAGAAAAGAAAATCTGAATTCTGAATCAGCTATGATCGGCACATCACTAATTAAAAGGCCTCAAATTTGAAGTACAATCTGGGATGTCTTTTTCTATCAATTCTTCAATAGGTAGATCTTGTCTTTCATAAAGGCCGAGGTCAGGGATCTTGGGCCTAAAAAGGTTGGTGACCCCTGCTTTAAAGATATAGGTCACTTATAAATGAAAATTGGCTGAAAATTAACTCACCCTCAGGCCATCCAAAAGGTAGATTTGTTTCTTCATCTGAACAGATTTGGAGAAATTTAGCATTACATCACCTGCTCACCAATGGATCCTTTTGCGGTGAATGGGTGCCGTCAGAATAAGAGTCCAAGCAGCTGATAAAAAGCAATACAATAATCCACAAGTAATCCACATGGCTCAAGTCCATCAATAAACAGCAGTTTTGTCTGAATCAGGGGAGAAATATGCACAGATCAAGCATTATTTTCAAGTGAAAATGACTCAAAACAGTTCGAATGGACTTGTCGTTTGGCCGAAGTGGTTTAAAGTTAAGTACCTTAATGATGGACACAGCTTTCCACTTCTTGTGGATTCTTGTGGTGTTTTTATCAGTTGTTTGAACTTGGCACATGTTTGAACATTCTGGCACCCATTCACTTCAAAGGATTCATTGATGAGCAAGTGATGTAATGTTACATTTCTCCAAATCTATTCTGATGAAGAAGCAAGCCCATCTACATCTTAGACGGCCTGACAGTGAGTGAATTTTCAGCAAATTTTTATTTTTGGGGTGTACTATTCCTAAGGGTAGTTGGTAGACCTATTAAAATCATTGTGTTTGTGAGAGGTCCATACTGAAATAGCTTCTTTGTGTGTGTTGGTCTGTTTTTTAATGTTATTCTGTAATGAAGTGACTCTTGAAGAGACTTCAATGCTGACATGACAATAAATATATATAGAATGAGGCAGGGAGCTTCAGGGGGATACGCTACTCTGCGATTACCACTGCAGCTGTAACAAACAAGAAGGAACAATCCATCAAGCGTCAACGCCTCTCCAGATTTTAATTAATTACACTAACTTAGGACAAGGTCAGGGGTGCGCCGCAGGAGCAGCAGGGGGATGGATCGATTCGAGCATGCGCGACCCCTAGACACAGAGCTTTTGGCTGAAGTCATTAAGAAGTTTGAGTCCTTTTGTGTCCGGCTTTTGTTCCAGGCACCTCACCGTTTAATTATCCCACGTAGGCATGGAGGTGGATTTAATGCATGCGCATAATACAAACATATTCATCGAGTTTAACATCTCCATTATGATGAAACAATGCACTTTTTGCGTCCAGATCCTGTGTGCTGCAGGGAAGACAGAGCGAGGGAGAGGCAGGAAGAGTGCGTGAAACACATTTTTCATGCTATTGGAACTCTTTGCAATCGACCTAATGGAAATACGATTCTTATCTTTGGCCCACGGAGACTGGCTCTTTAATTTACTGATAGATCACCGTGCGGCCTATCCTTATTTACTCCTATTGCTAAGTACAGTCATAATGTGAAAGACTCTCTAATACACAACTGAATTAAACGGATGAAGCATCCAGTTTCGACAAGCATTGTAAATTGAATGTATTTCGTCGACAACATGAGAGCAGCAATTAAAGTCACAGCACAAATTATTTAATTGTAGATAGCAATGAGTTGTGTAAAGAAATGTAATATGAAAAAGTTCAGTGTCACATATTAATTAATACAGCATACTGAACTGTAACTAAATAAAGAAAAAACATTTTTTTTACTGAGATACATACAGTGGCCCCAAACAAAGTCCTTTTTAAAGGGATGGTTAACCCAAAAATGAATATTCTGGCATCATTTACCCACATGTTGTTCCAAACCAGTATGTTTTTCTTTCCTCTGCAGAACACAAAAGAAGATATTATGAAGAATGTTGGTAACTGAACAGTCTTGGTCAGCATTGATCCACTGAGACATTTCTCAAAATAAGAATTTTGCACAAATTGAAATTGCGAATTGAAAATACGCCCAATGGAAACACATACATTTTGCAAAAACTCCCATATATGGCAAAAAAGTTTTAACGCTCTGATGAGAGTTTTTTTCGGGGCAATTTGATACAAATATTTTGCAAAACTGCAATGGAAGCAGTTTTTTTTTCACATGTCACCTGGCATACATAAAAGTCACACGATCATTCTTTAACGTGCTATAACCTCCAAGAAATGTGTCTACTCTCAATTGTAAGGGGTTTTCTTTGCCATTAATGCTTGGATAAACCCTTATTTACCGACACGGCCACCAGAGCTGATCGCGGCCACTTGAGTCAATGCTTGTGTTTATATCAGCTGCATCACGGCACATTTTAGAAGCGTCCCAGAAGCGGCTCTCCGCACTGTTTTGCTAAAGATACACACTTAAACAGGATTAAAAATAATGGCTAGTGCAGTACCTGTGATATACATAAACCTACGAACACTAAAAAATAAATTCATAAGATAACAGAAAAAGTACTGGCAGCTCATTACACACGACATTATCCATTAATTTTACGGACATTTCTGTTAACATTAAAACACAATGCAATGAAGTGTGAAATTCAAAATACTGGTAAAACATCTCTAAAAAATAAATACGGAAAAATTCAGATTAAATTAAAATTATACAGTATATTGTGCCCTATTTTTACAGATATTTTTTAGAGTGAACATCCATTGCCATGACTTATCACGAGAGGGAAAAAAAATGTTTAAATACTATTTTGCTATATTTTTTTATCAACATTTATAAAATATTTCAAAAGTTATGCACAAATATGTAATGGAAACCCGGCTACAGTTTTAGATTGATGGTGAGTGATTTTTTTTTTTTTTTTTTGATGAACTATACCTTTAAGGCAGGCAAGATGTGGTGATTCTATGAATATTTAAGGGCATGTTCTACTAACTTTTGACACCTGCAAAGTATCTATTGCTCTATAATTTACAACAACCTCTTTTTTTAAGTGGTTTTCTTGATAAATGTTCTTGTGGTATCATTACTTAGAACAAATGGCACTTGGTGATATTTTGGTTCAAATGCAATGACATTCATATATTTTACATGTAGTGTAGGTGTCATTGTATGAGTAAACATTTCACTCATGGCTGTGCTTAGCTACGACAGGATACAGAAACAGGAAGTAATGTTTGTTTGCCATATATTATTAACTTTCACTTGAGCAAAGAGGTTTACTGAAGAATTATCAAATTATTATTTTAGCAGAGACCCAAAAGAGAAATGCCTTATGTAGTCAGAGAACTAGCCCTGAAGATCTCATGCTGAATATGGAAGAGTGAAAGAGAGAAAAAAGAGAGGAAGTCCTTTCATCTCACAGTATGAAGAGGTGGTGTAGGTGGCCTGTGGTAAAAAGAGTGTAGTGTTGGTACGCACAGTAATAAACACAACGTGAACAAATGCAGGTAGAGCACACTGTATTGACTGTAGCAGTAACTCGGTTTAAGAATAAAAGGAGGCCATATCACATGTAGTTAACCCCCGGCTTCCTTGAAGGTCAGACCAGGTAACTCTCACACAGAGAATATCAGAGAAGAGCACACTAACTAATGCATGTGGGGATTGTGCGGACCAGTTTGACCAAGACAGATGATAGATAGATGTACTCTATAACTTATCAATATTGTATTGATGTCTGAGGGGAAGTTCAGGTGCAAGACAGCAGCCACATCAAATGTGAAGTGCACCATTCAAACACACATAATAGTGTGTCATTATGTAAAGTGCAAGACACAGATTACAGAATGCAAATATAATGTTCAGCATGTTTGAAATGAATTAGAAATTAATTAGACAGGCTCAGCAGATTGCAGTGAATATAAATGTGGGCATGATGACAAACAGGAACATGCAGGAAAAGTGCCTGCAATCATATTTCAAATATTTGAAGGTGTTTTTTAAAGCACAGTGCTCTGAGGTTTCTCAAAATACTCTTTTTGTGGATTATTTGAAAGTATTCTAAAATCCCAATCGATAACCGCATTTTAGAGGAAAACTCTGCCCCAATGTGGATGTCTTCAGGCATACTCTATTATCTTCAAGAGTGTGTTTTGGACAGTACGTGTGAGACTGAACGTTGCTTTTTCTTCACTAAGCAGTTGGAGTGTTGAGTTCCTCTGCGTGTCATGCCACACAGTGAATACACAAGTACACATTAACAACAGCACCTGAATATCGCCATCAATTTATTTCATTATTCATTTCGGACAAACCCCACTACACCTCTGATTTCTCAGCTCTGTGGAGATTTAGATTGGAGAGGCACCCCCACAGAAGTTCTTAATTTTACCCTTGATATTTTGGAAAAGTCATATTTAAGCTTGATTTCAATGTGTGAATTTTATTGTAGAAAACTGCATGAAATAGTTTAATGAACCCTTTTTCCCTTCCTTTGTTGATGTTTGTCCTATTGAAGCAGGAAGTTACTGTAGGATGAGACAGATTGGCAGGCTTGTTTTTTAAATGAATAGCCAGTAGCTTTTAGTTTACGTCATGGCCTGGTCAAGGCACAGGTTTCAAGAATAGTTGCAATTGGAAGTATTATATCTGAGAGCATTTTTTATTTGTATACGCTCTTGCCAACAAGTTGCGTCATCAATATTATGGGCTATTTTTTCCAGAAGAGAAATAGTTCCAAATTTTGGATGCTTTCACAGTTGGTTCATTTCAGATTTCGTGAGAGAAGTTTGGGAATATAAGAATTCCGACTTAAAGTATATGTATATATAGTATATAAAGATGTAGTGTATTTATTTGTTTTTAATTGTATGCAAAACATTTATTTTTTAAATTTACTTTTCTATAATAAAATGTAAATATTTATATGATTCATGTTTCAGTAAGACAAATATTTTAATTAATACAGAATTCAATTGGTACATAAAAAAAGGTAACACTTTACTTGAAGGGGTGTGCATAAGACTGACATAGTGAAAGCCTAGAAATTTTTCATTCAGATTTTTGGTAGACTTAAAGTGGACTGAGTGTGATTTTAAAGTGTGTGTGTGTGTGTGTGTGTGTGTGTGTGTGTGTGTGTGTGTGTGTGTGTGTGTGTGTGTGTGT
>NW_015542382.1:1014464-1024373 GCF_001515605.1 Sinocyclocheilus anshuiensis
ACATAAACAATGACACAATCATTTCCAATATATTTATTTATTCCTTTTTGTTTTATAAGGTTTATTTTTTCAACTTAGTATTTTGATAGCCCCCCAAAAATGTACTAAAAGTAAAAAAAAAAATAATAATAAAAAAAAACTTTTAATTTCATATGCACATTTCCTTGAGCATGACTGGTGTACAATGCTTCTGTCAGAGCTTTGTCGACATCATTGCCTCAGAGTCCCATAATATGCAATTTGAATGCATTTCATTCTCTTTTGCACACCACGTATTTATACTACTGCAGATGACCATTTTAAGATTCTTGCTGAGGGATCAGAATAAAGTGATTTTTGCAGAACATCTACTGTAAAAGAAGTAGATATGTCGTGTCAGAAGCAGTCCTCAACACCTAGCGAAGAAAATAAGAGTAAGCGAGAACCGCGGAGATAATTATGCTCTCAGGAATAGATTAAAACCCCACACGGCACTGTAAATGCTCCTCAACACGTCATTTCATAAAGTGATATGGTAGCATTACAGAACCCTAAATGTTCAGCTTCTAAAGATGATAAACAAGGCGTTGTGCATTAGATGGTGGTTTAGAGGAAGCTGACGTTTCCAGTGATGCATGCTGGGTGGATCATAGGATGATATGGATTGTTTGTGATGGATGATGAGAGGTGTTATCGTGTAAGTATGGTATAATAGTTTTTCAGCTTGAGCGTATACAGTAAACTGGCTCAGCTATCTCTCTCTCTCTCTCTCTCTCTATCTCTCTCTCATTGCTATCGCTCCCTCTTCTCTACTTCTCTTGAAATGA
Source organism: Sinocyclocheilus anshuiensis (assembly GCF_001515605.1). Classification (NCBI taxonomy): domain Eukaryota; kingdom Metazoa; phylum Chordata; class Actinopteri; order Cypriniformes; family Cyprinidae; genus Sinocyclocheilus; species Sinocyclocheilus anshuiensis. Next base: position 1,015,271 of record NW_015542382.1, read on the forward strand.
CAGGGTGAAAAAACAAGAACATGGCACTATAGAAGAGGTCATCTGCTTTTCACCAAAACTTCAATCCTTTTTTCTGTGTAAAAATGCAGCTACCTCACCTTCGCTCTCGCTCACTCTCACTCTGGTGTTGGTATGGATGAGTGGCTAGCCCATTTAAACTGCGTGAAGGACGCTGCACGCATGAGAGGTGGCCTTGTTCTGCATGTAGCTTTTCTTTCTCTCAACCTGCTTTTATTTCATTCACTCTCTCAATCCCGACCCTCTTCAACTGACTCTAAAATAAGCCTTGAATTGGCACCGAAGAACATTCATACTCTTTTCCATTCTCTTCCCCCCCTTTTCTGTTCTTCTCTGACTTATCTGACTTATTTCTGAAACGGTACAGAACGCTATCGATAGAGGATTAGTTCCCTTTTTTTTTTAGAGCTAATCCTATAAAAAACATATTACGCTGAAATTGCATTATGAAATTTTAATAAGAAATCCTGCAAAAATCTCTTTTTAAATTCCTCCTGGAAATACTCTTAAGTATAATTACTAATGTTTTTTAACTTGTGTAGTTTAGTCAATCAAGGCGATCGGTTTATTAGTGTTTTTAAAAGACAAATAAAGGAGAGATTGACTATCTACCTTCAGTTTATGGTTGACTCTTGCTGAAGGACATCATTAAGACATTTTATACACGTTTTTGTATGTGATTGGATGTTTTGTTCAGTTTATAAAATAACACACATACACAGTCTCTCACACACTATTGAATATTTTGCCTCCCTCTGTTACATTTCTTGTGTTGCTGATAAAAGTTTATTTAATTAGTAATAAACATTTGGCTTTCCCTCAGGCTTTGTGCTTGCAGTATGTTAAAACTAACCTGCTCTTTTTCTACATTTATTTCTTTTCTCACACCATCTCCTGGAGCTCTAGCAGGTGATTTCCATTAATAGGAGACAAAATATAGGGTCTAAAATAAGCATTTTTAGTCAGTGAAAGGAAAAAGGAGAAGCTTAATCTTCACAAAATGTTAAAACTTAAGAATTAAGGGTCAATCTAAAAATAATTTCTACAGTGTACAACAAAGAAAACCCCTTTTTTAAATATTTGATCATTTGGGTAGCATGGTTGAATAGAACACTACAAAAACACTACAAAAAATATAGCATATTTTTTTGGACTTCAGCTATTAGCACGTGTCTGTGTGTCATATTGTAACAGACAGACGTGCACATACACACAGATCTTGAATCACAGAGTCAAGGTTAAACATTGTTTTTCATGCTGGGTGCAGGGGTGGGGGAGAATAGGATGAGCTTGTACACAATCTAGGGCTTACACTTCACTACATGGAACAAAAAATACTAAGGACCATTTAATCTCAAGAAAACCAGTGACATTTATATTTTCAGAAAATGTAAGACATTTTTCTTAAAGGGGACGTGTGTAATTTTTAAAAAGCTACTTTCTCTTATCCCAGTTTAATATGCAGAAGCAACTATAATTTTATTTTAATAAATGAAAACAATAAAAATTTGTTCGTTTGAGCATCCTGGCACAGCAACATTTGCTTAACTAATGGCATGACTTTCTGCGGGACTATCTTATGACTTACCAGTGGATGGCAGAGGTAGTAATGTTTAGGAAATCTGTCAGTCTGCATTAGTTGTGGGGATAGTGACTCTTTCTTCAGATTACATTGTTACACCAGGTGGCGCCAGAGTGACAGTATTTATGAGTGAGCCATTTGATTCATTCACTAAACCGATTCATTCAGGAACGAAACAGAACAGATGTAACCAATGAGTGGTTGAATCATTCATTCAACCGATTTGTTCAAAAGCATTGAATCATTAAGAAGCAAAACATCTGTGTTGTTTGGCGTTGCACCGGATCGGCGGTGGCTTTGTTTGGGAAAAAGCAACGTGTCTGACATTTTTGCGTCTAAAATGTAAGTTACTTTTTTATTATAAGTTATGTTACTTTTCTTTATTAACTTTGTGTTTATTGGCCTTCATTGTTGTGTAAAACAGTATCACACAATCCTTTTTGTTAGTAATTTAAGCTGTCTTTTACGGTTGTAACTTAGCTACTATGCGTTACTACTTATATTGATCCAATATTTGCTGTGACAGACAGCTAGTTAGTTAGTTGAGCATAGAGCATATGTGTGCTGTCATGTAGAAAAGTTGAGATATGCTGGGTTAGTTACTTAGACTACCAGTAGCCTACTACTTGTGACCCTGTATAGGGATACGCGACTCGAGTATCCAAATAGATGGATTTATGAATGGATTTGAGATTATGTACTTTGTGCTACAGAATGACAAACTCCCTTGACAACAGTAAACCAGTTAGTCCGAGCTGCTTTTCAGAAAATCTGTTTTTGGATAGCAAGGAAACTCCATCAGCTATCGGACACAACATCATTCCACTGTAAATTCTATTTATAGATCGTCAAATTAAATAATTTTGCATTGTAAATAGTTCACAAAGTATTACCTTTTATAGTTCCAGAGATCTACAGAAAATGCCATCTCATGATGAAGAATCAACTAATATGCACCGCAAGAGAATCTCTGTAATGCTACTTGGGTAGCTTTTTATGGTTCTTTCAGTGAGCTTTCACCCAGCACAAAAAAATGTAAGGTTTCAAATAATAGTTTTGAGAACAATAAATGATTCAGAATAGCATACAACCATACCCTAACTGCCAAGAAATAAGTAATTAAATTAGAATAAAAAATACAAAATGTTAATTTTCATTTCTATGATAACTGACAGATGCATCTTGCTGAATTAAAACTGCAGTGTGATGAGGTCATGTGACAACAGTGTAGAATACTAATGTTTACGATGTTTATTTTTGCATAATGCATTCTGTTTCCCATACTATTGGGCAGTACTGTGTTCTGCACAATCTGTAGTAAGCAGTATGCTGGCATTCCGTTCCTAATATAGCCATTGTGTGAACTGTGTGAAATTAGATGGCCGTGTAAATGCATTTGTGCATGTTTTAATCTACACAGTAAATTCCAACTTGCTAACCAGAAAGTTGACATCAGGTCTTCTCCTCTCAACCCACCCACTAAATCACCAGCTTCTTTACTGAGCTAATTAACCTCCAACGGTCACCTCAATTACACCTGTGTTTCCGTGGTGACACAACCTTTCTTGCGGTTCATTTGCACCTGAGTATTAACAAGAAGTATCTTGGCGACTGCAAATACCGTGATGACACACACGCTGTGGCATTTTGCAAATGTTGTTTTTGTTCTTGTAGTTTCGCAGTGCCCCATTCTTCATTTGTAGATTACTGGTTTTTAGATGGCAAAATCTTGATTTGTCACCACAGAAGATTCTTCCCAGTCATTCTTAGGTTCATAATTTGTGAAGAACAGTTTGTCCACAAATCTGACTGATTTGTTCATGAATCAAAATTTGACTCACTGTCTCATTTAGTCTACTTATTGTAATTTTGAAGCTTGTCAGTACTGGTCTGTTTGAACTGTCAGATAAAAAAATGCCACGTGAATACTATTCAGAATTTAGTTTTTTTTTTCCCATAAAAGTTAGAAAGTCATTCAGGTATAGAAAGACATAAGAATGGGCAAATAATGACAAAATGGCCTAGAAAATGCAGACATCTTAGTAAAAAGTAAAAGGTTGACTACTCTTAAGAAATGTTGATGTCCTTTGTGTTGCATGCAAAAAAGGAAATAAAACAGAGCTTTTATTCCATAATATTTCAAATTAAACTGTGTGACATTTTAAGTTCAGGGAATTAATATTCAAATATATAGCTTTGGATGGAATGTAAAAGTAATTTAAATTAATTTACTTTATCTACAACATTTTCCAAGACCACTTTGGTGGTTCTTGCCTATGAGAGACTGAAATAATTCTAATAGTTAACTTTTGTTATGATATTTCCTGTCCTTTGTTCATCCCTCCTTTGCTCTGAGAATTTACCAACAAAAAATGTCAATAACTCTAAATTATCTAGATAATCAGTGATATTCTATCCACATTAAATTTATAGGTCTTATTATTTGGGGGCATCCTGGTATACAGTATTTGGTGTCTAGATAGATATAGAAAAGAAAAAAAAACTTGATCTTTGGAAGATGGAGATAGATCCTGAGAGAGCACATGCCTCATGACAGTTAAAGCATGACTTTTCAGTTTTAAGTGTATAGAGCTATAAAGAAGTCATTCTATTTTGACAAGGAATCAGTTTTCTGGCAAGCTAAAATTGACATTCTGGATAGGAAAGCCTTTGTAAATAAATTGCTGCAGTGCATAACACATATAAAAAAAGAAAAATGTTCACTGCATGAATAAAACTCACCATCATGATGACAATTTCTGACTTTTAAATGTATTTATTTTTTAACACTGTATGGGTGCAGAGATCAATCATAGAACAGTGAAATCACTCAAAGTAGCGTTGACTTGCTGTATATTTTCCCATCATTCAACTGTGTGATCTAACTGGAGATGTGTATTGCCCTCTGAGGTGTTGATTGGAGAAAGTATTAGCTGGGAGAGAACAAAAATACAAAATCTGTAAATAAAATGGTTCACTTGCAGTTTTCCCCAGAGCGAGAGTTAATCAAGATGCGGAAGATGTGAGTCGGGTAACCGCCCCCCCACCCCCCTCCTTCAACACATGCACATGCACACACACACACACACACACAGGTAGTAATACCCTCACAAACACACATTCATTCCTCATAGACTCCCATTTTACGTCTTTAAATGTACATATACACCCCTAAAATATTAGCATATTATAGGTGATTTCTAATAGTATTGATGCATCTCTGCTGTGCTCTACATTTGATGCTTTCTGTCTCTCTTTTTTTTTTAAACTGATAATTCAAAGCAAAGGGTCAAAGTTTGGTTGGTTGGCATGATCTACCGCTGCCCCTGCGGTTTTGAACTATTTGACTGCATCATTCCCGGGGCAAAAAAACAAAAACAAAACAAAAAAAGGCTGTTCGAAAGTAGCCGTGCATTTTGACTAAACTTTTTGCAAGCAATGTAAACCACAAATATGTCATTACATTATAAAATGTCTTTACCAGTACAGATTATTTTTGGAGGGCTCTTAAAAGCATGAAATTTACTGTTTTATAATGCCTATTTGCTATATTTTAGAATAGTAAAATCATCAACACTGAACACTTATTGGTTATTTCATAGGGCAGAATGGAATTATGTGATTAAACATGTTAAATAAAGATTTTTTATTTAAAGACATCAGTTTCTAATATTTAATTGAATAAAAGCTTGATCTCCCTTTACAATTAATGCAAAGAGTGTTTCTTTCAGTGCATTTTTGCGGGTGTGCCTCAAGGATGTATAAATGGACCATTAGTTGTATTATATGTGCAGTACTATATATTCTTGTCCCGTCTCATTTGAGTACACTTACAGTCCCTTTATGCGTTCGGGTATACTTGTGTGCATGTGTGTATTTGAAGAGGACATACAGTGAAGACATACACTCCAGCAGGATGGCTAAGAGAGAGAGTTGATGAAAGAGTATGCACCATTGGGTCTAGAGTAGCACTTGCTTCAAAGAGAGTTTATCTATTTACATCTGACACGATAAAGTGTCAAGTGATTAAAGAAAAATCTCTACCATATAAATCAGTTTTTGTCCTCACAAGCTATGACCAGATATAACAAGTGGCAAGATATTTTGTCATATTATATATATAATATATATATATATATATATTTCATTATATAGATGTTTTATTTAATCATATAGGCTTTTTACCAGTTCCTACATGTTGAGTAGTGCAGTCTAAATTTGACAGATGTTTTTAGGATGTGTCCTTATGTAAAAGCTTCTGTCTCATCTGTTTAATTTCTGTTGTTTTCTCCATTTTCTAAATGTCGAATTCTTTATCATCATCTTAGCAATAAAATGCTTTGTAAGATTTTTGCAGATTGAAAGTGAGAAAGATGTGGTCTGTCTGCATTAATAAACACTGGAGGGAACAGGATGGAAAACTTTCTCTTGAACTGAAACTGAGTATAAATCACTGGGTAAAAGTAGCTCAAACAGATTTATGAATGTAAACATAAGCCTTTTTGAAACTGACATGATGCTCATGTTTATGTACAGCTCTGCTTTACAATTTTTTTTGCAACATTTATTTAGTTATTTACATTTAAACAGTTTTCTGATCTTAAACTGTTGTTTGCTTGTTGCATGTTTTCTTTTTTAACATGCATATGTTATGCACATTTTATTCAGCAATGGTGTAATATACTACTTTAAAGTGAATAAATAATTTATTTTAAATGGAAAAATTAGTATAAAAATGAACTCATTATACAATATAATGCTAGTACTATCACTGCGTATACATGTGGTGAGAAGAAAGAAATAATTTTAATGAGTAAACCGGAGACTGTTATTGCAGCTTAGTTTAAATAAATCTTGAATCTTGACTGTCTTTTTAGACTTGGGAAATGTTGAGTTTTTAAAGTTATACTATGTCGCATACTTAATCAGACATTTTCACAATATTAAGAAAAATCCATTTCCCATGGTATAACAGTTTAATATGTAAATGTAGACTTTAAACAAACTGAATATTTGGCTAAAAATGACCAAACTTGCGGGCCAAACTTTACTTTAAACACAAGTCAGTGTTATTGAAGAGAATATTGTGGTGTTTGTTTTTAACAATTAATGATTGCATTCTAAACTGTGTCTGAACTGAATCTGAAAGAATATATCTCTGTCGGAAGGATCTTATGAACTTTATCTCATGAAATTTATAGAGGGACAGCTTTAACTTCTTAAAAGTATTCTGCAATTCCTTTTTTGTTCTTGTCAAATAGGGACTTTTTCTTCTCCTTAAGCCTAGGCCTCAGATACACTGATTGGCTAATTGAACTTAGCCTTTCATGTTGGCGATGCATGTACCTGAGCGATGGAAGTTGACAGAAACTTTGAAGAAGAAAGTCAGTGCGTTAATCAGAGTATCTGTCAACTTCAAACACTGTCACTGTTTTACTGTTGCACACAGCTCAACACAAACACACATGCATACACACTAAAGAAAACACTAGGACATGCATAAACCGCCATCACACTGTTCTTAACAAGTCTTCCGTTTCTCACACACACAGACACATAGAGCCTGTGAAAGTGAGAAAAATCACTTTCATTAGTGTTGACAGTTTGATGCTCCCTCTCATACGGAAAATCATTTATTAACAAAGTTCAGTATCCAGTAAGCCACTTTGCAACCATCAAGCTGGTAAGACAGCACACCCTAACTCAAATTACTCCTTCAACCTTTGAAAATTCAATTGGACATTTTGCCTCAGTGTGTCCACAGAGTCATCCATACTCAACTGTTCCTTCATGAAATCCCAGCTTCAGGCTGTTCCAGACTCTTGGGTATAGAAGGTAGTTCTCTATATTCCCATATTGCTATCTTCCAAGTTTTGTGACTTCTTCTTCATTGCTCTTTATAGCTAGGCATATCAGGCAGTAACAAAGATTTGCAACTCCTTTCTGTTTTGAGCCAACTTCTGAATGGTATCCCAGATTTGGTTTAGGTCTTTAGTTCTGCTTCCACTATTCGACGCCAAATGTTCTTTGGTCTTCCTCTCTTTCGTTATTCGTCTGGTGTCTTGTTGGCACTATGCGAGTAAATGCCATTAAATGCAAATGAGCTGCTGCTCCCCGCCCCCTTTTCCAGATTTAGGGGTGTGCCTTTACAGCTTGTTCCTCAGATACTGAAAAAACATCTGTTTGGTTTCGATTATCATATCTATTGCACTGAAATCATGCGTTTCATATCAGTTTAAACTTCTGATGTAGGGGTTTCTGAGCGCACACATCTGAAGCATGCACACAGAAAGCGACTGTCACATGGCATGTGAGTACTAAGTTCTCTTTCTTGTCTTATTGCGCTTAAACTGTCAAATACACACAAGTTTATGTTAAAAACACATATGAGTTACAAAAACAGTCAGGTTATGTCTGTGAAGGTAGACAGCTGGGATAGAAATTGCATGTTTATATTAGGTCTGTGTGGCAGCAGCGTGATATACAGTAAATAAATCAATAAGTCCACTGCTTTCTTGTCTCCTCTGAGGCTGGGACTCTAAATAAGTGTTCTGTGCTCGTCAGTGCAGCCAAAGACAGAACAGTTAGCAATAGCATGCTTTGCTCAAACTTTTGCCATGGCGTAAGAACTGGTACACCGTTGTCGCTTGCAAAAACACAATAGCAGCATCATGGGTGGAAACTTGCAGATAAGGGGCGGTAATATTAAAATGAGATGCCCTTTCTACATCACAGGGGGAGCAAAATCTGAGCGGCTCGTTTTTTCATAAGCTTGCAGAGAAAGTCTATTAATGGGTTGTTGTTTTTCACATTTTATGGGTTGGTAGATGCACTGGGGACCTGATTATAGTACTTAACCACGAAAAAAGTCAAATTTTCATGTCAACTTTAATTCAACTGGATGGGTTCTCTGAAATCCTTCATTCTTGACTTAGATATTCTATCACAAATGTGCAAAAGAGAGTTGAATGACATTTTAAAATTTAAAAAAGCACCAACACATTGATATACATTTAAATCAACGTATACATAAAAATATACATTTAAATCATATGGTATCACTGATATGAGTAAATTATGACATAATTGTCATTTTTGTGCAAATTATTTCTTTAAACACAGTCTTGCAACAAGATTGCACGTATCAGAGGATGAGACATGGAGGCAGGCTCTTTCGGATTCCCGAGGCAGGTTGATTAAATGTGGGAGTTAATGAGGGTTTCCGGACGAAGGGGGTCGGAGTGAGAGCGCAGTCCGTCTGTCTGGGTGAGGGTCTGACAGGGTCAGGGCTAAGGTTTAGTGGTGAGTAAGGCGGTAATTAATTTTAATATGTAACATAACTCGGCGCTAATGAAGAGAGAGACTCGGATGCAAAGATGTAATAATTGGTGAGGGAGAGAGAGACAGTGAGTTCAAGCAAATGTTCAAAACATAATGAATGCCTTTGACACCTGATGCGTGTGTGTGTGCGTGTGTGTCTGTGTGTGTGTGTGTGTGTGTGTG
>NW_015542382.1:1025145-1035300 GCF_001515605.1 Sinocyclocheilus anshuiensis
TCTGTGTGTGTGTGTGTGTGTGTGTGTGTGTGTGTGTGTGGCTAAGGTGATGTCAGCAAGTGTCACCCTAGTCTCGCATAGCCAGACCTTCAGACTGACGGCTGAAGGTCTGGAATTCATGGCAGCTTTCATTGGCCAAGGCCCGCCCATGAGACCGTTTGTACGACATGTCAAACAACCAATCACAGTTCGTTTCGTTTCAGCGTCACGCTTCGGGGCGTGGAAATGTCGCCACAATAACAGACCGGTGTGTAAAACTCTCATACGTATTTTAAAGATTCTATGCCGCGAACTTTAAATATTTCACATACTTTTGAAAATTCAGCGTTTAGTTGATCCTGAGAAGCGCTCGTCATCACAGTTGTAAACACGACGGCTTTCTTCTTTCGTGAGTGGGTTTGGCGCCACGGCATCTTTGTTTCCAGGCGGCACAAAGAGGCGGTAAAGAACGCGACACACGCGTCTCCCAGAAATCCTGTATAATTCAACCAATCCGATGACCACTTCAAAACTCCTGAAGTGTTTCCACTTTTGTGTGCCATATGCATCAGACGTTCAGCCAACAATCCGTGAGCGTGACGTCTGAGGCTGAGACTAGTGTCACCCAGACTTTGAGGGAAATTAACACTCAACACCAGTACAATTTTTTTTTTTTCAACAGTGGAATTTACCTTACCTATCATTGTGACGGCAAGCAACTTTGTCATTACAGGGTGAAATTATGTAATATTTTTACAGATTCATTAACCTCAATGCCAAAGTCATGCAGGCCTGCAGGGAGCCTCAATTTGTCTGTCTGTCTGTCTGTCTGTCTGTCTATCTATCTATCTATCTATCTACCTATCCATCCAGCATGTTTGTTACACCACATGACTTTGGAAGTAAAGTTATTTTTTAATGAGCAGTGAAGCAGTTTTGTTAAAATATTTGTCTCTTTGTTATGATAGTTGGACGGTTATATCACCCAGACATTTTTTACTTTATATCCCAAAGAAATATCAAAATGAATTTTATTTCAGAAATTAAAAATCATTATCATATAAGTGAATACAAGTCATTGCATATGTGAATTATATTTTTATAACTATATAAATATATAATTGTTTCAAAAAAAAAAAAACTTGACCGTAATCCATACGTCCCCAGTTGATGAATCAATGTCTTTCAAAGCCAAATATGATTTTTTTTCCAGAAATTAATATTTAAAAAAAAGAACATAATTTGCTTTAATAATAAAATAATAATAATAAAGTTTACAAGTAGGAAAAATATATTTGTTTCTTTGTTTAATTACATTGAAAGCTGAGTTTGTCAAAAAATAAATAAATAAATAAAGTTATTGCCAATAATTAACACCATAATAGCTGTTTATGATAATCTGTTTGTCTTAGTTCCGCTTCTGTTTGTGACTTTGGGATATTGCTATTCTGCTCACATGACTTTGATTGCTCTGTGACTTCCATGCACTATTTCAGTGCTTTATTACCAGAAAAAAAACTGTCTCTACGTGTGATAATTTGTTAGGGAGAAGTTTGCGGAAGCAGTTTGGTAGTTGTGAGAATAAAAAGAGTCATTAACCACCTAAACTGTCTGTTTCCTTTGGTGAAGAATGGAGCTTTTTATAGTGGGAGGTTTATCAGGAGGAATCTGAAGTGAAGATAAGAGCAAATAAACACACTCAGAAGGAGCCTTAATGACTTCATTAGACATTACAAATGAAGACAACAGAACTGCTGCCAGAAGGGTGAAAGTACATGTGTTATCACATGCGTGAGTGTGTGTGTGTGTGTGTGTGTGTGTGTGTGTGCGTGCGTGTGTCAAGTCAAGTGAAGTCAAGTTTATTTGTACAGCGCTTTTCACGATACAAATCATTGCAAAGCAACTTTAAAGCAAATAAAGTTTCTACAATATTTAGTGGTAGCTTATCAGTGGTGACTGTCAGTTAATGTACATATGGCAGAAATGTACGGAAAAATCCAAAACCATAAAAACAACTGCGGAGCACGCCACGGAGGCAGCCATCAGCGTCGGCGCCATCTTACATACCTGTATAGTTTTGTAATCGATCTATGAGTATGTCATGATCTAGTGTCGAACGCAGCACTAAGATCAAGTAAAACTAGCAATGAGATACAGCCTTGGTCTGACGCAAGAAGCAAGTCATTTGTAATTTTAACAAGTGCGCGTGTGTGTGTGTGTGTAAAACCAGACATACGTACTTGTAGGTGTCTAGAGTACTATCAGTATCTTTGTCATGAAGGAAATATCTCATCCTTAAAATAAAGCAAAGCAATTTACATCAGAAGCAACATTTTTGTAATATGTCATGAAAAGTTATTTAAATGAAAACTTCAGCTCGTATAAAGGAAAACAGTTTTTATACTCCTAAAACAAACAATTACCATTAAAATACTTTTAGAATGGCACGTGTGATTTGTTTGCTATATTAGTATTGCCATGTCCGTGATTTTCCCACAGAATTGGGTTACTTTTATACTGTGGAAGCGGATTGTTTTTCAGTTTGCGGAAACCCCCCGCCCCCAAAAGGAACGCAATTTTTGGAGCAATTTTGATAGCCAATTTCCCTCTGAATGCGTTTGGGCTAGTTTTTAGTAGCTATTGGGCTGATTTTGTTACACAGACCTGGCAACCCTGTGCTATATATTCCAAACTTCTGAAGATATAAGGCGGCTTTGTGTACAAAGACCAATTTTTGAAATGACATGGTGTAATGATTCATCAACACGGCTGGGATCCATTTGCAGTTTTATTTGAAACTTAATCAAACAAGCAGAGGTCAAGACACAGATTAGGCAGTATCGTAGGGCAGACAGAATGGTGATCATAGACAGACCTGAGATCGGGGCAGGCAGATATCGTTCAGAAACTGAGACAGTCTTAGGTCAGGGCAGGCGGCAATCCAATATCGATAGTCCAGTAAACAGAGCACAAGTCCAAGGGGCAGGCAGCAAATCAACAAGAGACAAAAGGCAGGCAGAGGTAATAACAGAAGGCAGTCCAATGAAACCGGAATAACACTCAGAAATGTTCACCAAGGTAAAACAAGCTTGATTGACAGGTGATCTGACCAATCATAATGCCAATTATTTCATAATTGAAATAAAATATGTTCTCATGTTCATTCATGTTTATTTGGGTCATATGATGCGATTTCAAATTTTCCTTTCTCTTTGGAGTGTTACAAGCTCTTGGTGCATAAAGAAGATCTGTAATAATATATTAAAACTGTTCTTATGAATATTCATGAGATTATACAACATATTATAAGGTTTTTTATAATGCATTATGCATTCATTATAATGCCTTAAGAATACCCTTATAATGTATTATAAATACGGGCTTCATAGAAAGTGTTACCATAACCTGCTCTGTCTTGTCTGTCAGCGTATTGTCAGTGTCCTCTTTGCTGCGCAATGTATTTTTAACAGTAACAAAGTGGGGGCGGGTCTTTGCGAAGGGTCATTTGATGAATCAGTGTCTTCCAAAATGAAATGGTGTGTGTGAGAGAAAAATAATAACGTTTTGTTTACTTTTATAGAATGGTCTTCTATCTTTCTGCGTCACTGCTTACAGAAGATTCACATTGTGCGTGCAACATGCCGATATTTATGTCAAGTGAACACGCATATGAAAGTTGGTCAAAAGTGATGGTTTATAAAGCTTAAAAACTGTAAAATATTAGCATTTTTCTCACAGACACTTATGATTTTGCTTCAGATGTAGCTCATCACATCAACTATAAACATTTTCCACTAATGTCTGATATAGAAAGCGCTCCGATATCTTTTTTTTTCTTGTTGTTTAATTATTTAAAATCGAGCTATTTTTGCAGACAAATATCTTGCTTGATAAGATGTCACTTTCTTTCAAATAAATGCGTCAGATAACATAGCTTAATGAGGCCAACTTGAATGACCTTATTTTACGAGTTTGCCATGGTGCTTCTGTCAGTGCCTTACTGTGTTCCTATCATTCAGATACCTATATTCAGATTATATCTGAGACCAAAGTATTCTTCGGCCGTCCATGTTCTGCGCACTGTCCGCGCCACATAATTTTTGTCATCAAGAGGGTCCACAAACGCCCCATTTTTGTGTCTGTGCAGACAGTGAATATGCAACAGCACTTGTGCAAGGTGAATGTTGAGAGAAGATTGTGCTGCATGTGTCAAAAAATATAGTTCATGGTTATTGTTCACACCAAGGACAATAACTATAACGATAACCATGTCTTTTTATGGAAACTATAAGGCAGATTCCATATTTTTTCCATTTGGTGTTCGTTCACCCTTTTCCTTTTTTTTGGTATTGGAGCTCAGTTCAGATCTGTTCTAATAAAAGCTATTTGATGCAGAAGGTTAAGTGCTTTTCTGTTTAACTGAACAATTAGTGGCATTCACTGTTTGCGCATGGTGTTAATAGATGCACACCTATCCTGCAATTCTCACCAGCACACACATTAAAACTAAAAACACTCATTCCATTACATGTCGGTTGTCGCTATTCACACACACACACACACACACACACACACTTCTGGTACTAATATCGTGCTGCCTTTTTCAAATACATGTATGGCTTAAAAGCAAAGGAAAAATATTTGAATTATAATATGGTTTAGTCATTTAACTGCTTATTTATTTGCTTAACATGCTCAGTGAAATCTGATTTATAAAGGCAGGAATCAGGATGTAATAAGTTGCAATGTATAGTGACAGATATTTGCAGTTTTTAATTAAAAAAAAAACATTTTTAGTGTAATTTTAATCTTTGTTTTAGTTTTTATTTTGGTTATAGTATCTTAGGGCTGACTTAAGTAATTTGTTAACTGGTAAAATGTAAATAATATTTAGTATTAATTTTAGGGATAATTTCTCAGTTTTTTTTATGAAATTGTAATATTTGTTTTAGTTATTTATTTATTTTATTTTAATTTAATGTGTTAATTGTTAGCATTTATAAGTCATTTAGTTAAATTTCTCAGCACAGTCTAGTGTTATCATAATTGAAAATATCAATTTAAAATGGACTCAAATATTTTTTGTATTTATTTCTAGTTAGTTTTAAAAATCAAGAAAAAAATGTATTTCATTATTTTCTGTTAAGCTGCTTTGAAACAGTGTATTGTGAAAAGCGCAATACAAATAATTTCATATTTTCGTTTTCCCAGGTATGCAATCTTTTATTTCACTTTTTTCACTTATTTCACAGTTTTGGTCTTTCATTAACGATAATACCACTGTACTAGTTTATACCAAAATATTCCCTGAACACGAGTTTGCCATTAATTCAACAGATTTACTCTTGTGTATTGTTGAGTTCCCAACATTCCTTCATTGTCTCCTTCTCACCTCTTTTTCTCAGGCCTCAGGCACACAATCCCAGATCACACCGCTGACATTTAAACGAAAGAGAGCGAGAGGGATAGCAGATAGCAAAGAGGTACACCTATAGCCCTGGCGAAAGAGTTTGAGGGAATATATCAGTGAGGAGGTGGTAGATAAAGAGCCTCTGACATTTTGGCCTGTACACAGATCAGCCTGGCCATCCATACCCTCAGTATGTGGCTGCCCTAGAGCATGCTGGGAGGAAAAGGGTGGTCCTGTGATCCTGATGCATGTGTTAGAGTCTCAAAGGACGGTCTCTATTATCCTCTTCATTTTTTAACTCTCTCTTTCTCTCAGCACACCAATATCTCCTTCTGGGATAATGTCATTCTGTTACCTTTGCCATCTGACAGCTATGATATTATATGAAAAAGCCTCTTAAGAAGAGCAATATGTGTATGTTTATCTGTTGGTGGGTTCCCAGACCATACTGAACCTTTTTATGGCTAGTGATGTCTAGCCATGTGACTTTTGAATGTTAGATTGATCCACTTGCACGTTCTTCTTGCCTAGAACTGCCCACTTAAGGACGGTCTCTATTATCCTCTTCATTTTTTAACTCTCTTTCTCTCAGCACACCAATATCTCCTTCTGGGATAATGACATTCTGTTACCTTTGCCATCTGACAGCTATGATATTATATGAAAAAGCCTCTTAAGAAGAGCAATATGTGTATGTTTATCTGTTGGTGGGTTCCCAGACCATACTGAACCTTTTTATGGCTAGTGATGTCTAGCCATGTGACTTTTGAATGCTAGATTGATCCACTTGCACGTTCTTCTTGCCTAGAACTGCCCACTTAGACTGATCAACATGTAAAGCAAATGTGCCCTACAGGGATGTTTATATAAAATGATTGATACCACAAAGGTACATTGGTGTGAAGAAGAAACATAAAAAAAATTAAATAGCTTCGACAGTCCACAGAAAAAATAATAAAAATGTATGTGTATCTTTTAGAATTTTTTATCTAAAGTTAATAAGCATACAAAGCAAGC
Source organism: Sinocyclocheilus anshuiensis (assembly GCF_001515605.1). NCBI lineage: Eukaryota > Metazoa > Chordata > Actinopteri > Cypriniformes > Cyprinidae > Sinocyclocheilus > Sinocyclocheilus anshuiensis. Next base: position 1,031,552 of record NW_015542382.1, read on the forward strand.
AAGCTCAGGGAACAAAGTTGATTACAAGTTTCTTCTCATGGATATTTGGTTTACGAACAAAACTATTAATGTCACTCAGAGATTTGATTCCATGACCCCTGCAAATTTTGGCAACTTTGATTAGTTTTCTCAGAAGTACTCACTGTAACACTGCAGTACATACGTTTCCAGGCAGATTGGTGCACCTCATGTTTTGAAAGTTGCAAAAAGCCAGCCAATTAGTTTGGAAGTGCAGATTTTCTGCTAACTCTACCATGCAATATGCATCATAAAAATCAGTGAAAAATATTTACTTCTTCTCTATAGTAGGCAAAAAAAACTGTATGTGAAATGAGTAGTTTGTCTAAATTCATCATATTCTTAAAACAATAGGCGATGTTTACTTCCTTTGAAAATCCAGAAGTATGCATTCGATGGGACACTTTGTTTTGAAAGTTGCATAAAGCCAGCCAATTAGTTTGGAAGTGCAGATTTTCTGCTAACTCTACCATGCAATATGCATCATAAAAATCAGTGAAAAATATTTACTTCATCTCTATAGCAGGCAAAAAAAACTGTATGTGAAATGAGTAGTTTGTCTAAATTCATCATATTCTTAAAACAATAGGCGATGTTTACTTCCTTTGAAAATCCAGAAGTATGCATTCGATGGGACACTTTACTAGATGAGCTGTGAATGGCAGTGAACTGATAAAACTCTTAAGATGTAGTAGATTCGGATTCATCCGCATAGCACATACTTTATTAGCGGCCGTGAAGTAAGTTCCTCGTCAAATGTAGTTCCTACTCCTTACACGTTTTTTGACGCAGATGTGGTGCATGAGAGAATATGTGATCCAATTTACAAATGAACATTCTTCTGAATTGGTTCTTTTCGCTGATTTAGTTAATCAGGCTTACAAATTAATCAAAACTATTTGTTCAAATTAGTCCGAACTCTCAAATGTTGAATGATTCATTCAGTAGATGCAGTTCTTTAAGCAACAATTCACTTTGACACTGAATCGGCCATAGTGGCTCTCAAACAACTTACACTGAACTAAAATTATGTCATCTGTACATGTACAACTTGAAATTTGGATATATTATAGGAAATGTAATAGAACAGGCATCTCCAACCTTTTTTTTTTTTTTTTTACCAGGGACCGGTTACGTATTGAAAATAATCCTGCGGACCGGCTGGAGGGGGGTGGGGTTTCATATATAGAGAGAGAGGGAAGAGAGAGAGATCAACTCGGTATTCGTGCGCTGTCTGAAACATGTCTCACGAGTAACTAATCCAGTTGTCTTTCGCTTCTTCTTTTTCTTCTTGTGGTTTAAAATCACTTGAATGTGTACATTGGCAAATGAATATGCCAGTCCCTCCAGGATTTTGTGATTCTGCGATCGCTGAATTTATTGCAAAATCAAGCAAACTCCGCAATTTTCACAAAAGCTCGCAAATTTTCGTAATTGTCGTAGATGTTCTGCAGATTTTGGGCTTAGACGCGTCCCGTGACGTCATCGCAACGCGCAATCAGTCAAAGAAAGGTTGTTTCTTAGTTCCAAAAATGGAATGAACAGCCTTGCATTCTCATCATGACCAATTTACAAGAGCTACATTGGACAAACGAACCGAAAGCAGAACGAATCCGCGCTACTCGTTAACTATGCAGTGTAGACCGTTGATCTGCTCGGGCTGGAGCCCCGGGCTGATCTCAATCACGTGACACCGTTATACACAGTGCTGGGAGATACAGTGAAGAAAGCAGTCGAATTCACAGCAGAATCAGTAACATCTTAGTGAAATCTTGTGAGAAGCATTCAAATTCGGCGTAGAATTCTGTTAAAGCTACAGATATCAGAACAAACGCCACTGATGTGGAAACCAACGAACCGAAAGCAGAACGAATCCGCGCTACTCGTTAACTATGCAGTCTAGACCGTTGATCTGCTCGGGCTGGAGCCGCGGGCTGATCTCGATCACGTGACACCGTTATACACAGTGCTGGGAGATACAGTGAAGAAAGCAGTCGAATTCGCAGCAGAATCAGTAACATCTTAGTGAAATCTTGTGAGAAGCATTCAAATTCGGCGTAGAATTCTGTTAAAGCTACAGATATCAGAACAAACGCCACTGATGTGGAAACCAGGAAAAACATTGTTCAATAAAGACAAATCACCACCATTCACCATGGATTTAAAACTACAGGAACAACTTGTGGCAGAAATGGTCTAATGTTTTTGAGTGTTTTTAAATGCCTGACACAACTTTTCCCAGCACTTCACAGCTTTAAGTATTACCAAATTTAAGTATTGCCCCCATTTATAAAACTACAAGTTTCATGATGTAGGAAAGCAAACACTTATTTTAAAATAAAATAGACATTAAATTACCACTAGTAGATGGCTGCAGAGAAGTACTTATAGGCTTATTAGCCATTTCCACTCCCTAATATATATTTTTTTAATTTATTAATTTATATTTAGACATTATGAATGACAGTAATAAAAGTTAATTGTATCTGCATCTCAGCTACCCAGACAGCACAAGTACATATGTAAGACGTCTGCTAAATATCTGGGAAACATCTGCTGTGTAATCTGATAAACGTCTCAGAAGCAGTTTTACATGCATTACAATAAATGTCTATTTGACATCTGCCAGGAAACGTCTTAGAGACGTATTGCAGATGAGCAAACACTCTAAAAAAAATACATCTTGCATATGTAAATGCAGACATCAAATAGACATCTCCAAGATGTACATGTGCGATTAGGGTGAGTGGTTTACTGTCAGGTGTTGGTGCCACCTTCTGTAGAACTTAATGGAACTGGTGCTGTGTGGTATATAAAACAATAAGAAATGCTGCAAATATCACCGCAAATTTTGAGAAAAGCCACAGCAAAATCAGCAAAATCAGGCCGCAAAAATCTGAAAAAAGTTCTGCGAAATCCTGGAGGGACTGATTAGTATATTACTGATTATGTAAGTGGTTAAATAATAAAATAAAATGTTAATCTGTCCTGCATTAGTTATTTCTTAATTCCTAATAATATTCATATTATAGTGTGCTGCAATATTGAGTGTACGGCAGTCATTAATCTTTGCTGGAAACTATTGAAGTGATTGGATGCTCTGTTGACATGACGTTAACGCTGCGATTAATTTTACAATCCTTAATGCGTTAAAACAATTTAATGCAATTAACGCAAAATTCGCAAAATTAAATTTCTATTCTAACCCTTTAACCTAATTTTGCTTCTCTGCTTGCAATTAGATTATTTTAAGCTGCTAAACTCCAGGAAAGTTTTCAGTCCAATGATTCAGTAAGCGAATGCATTCAAACAATCCATCCAAAACAGCGCTAATATAAAGGAAACCAGGCTGATTACATCAGATATTGCAGAGAGAACAGAGACTCACGTTGCGTTTTAAGTGAATTATTCATTCCAGTGTGTTTGTCTGTCATATTCTGTGACTGTCTCTGACAAGCGCGAGTCCTTACACATAGGCTACTATAAAATTCTGATTTTTTTTTCTTTCGTATGTGCTTATATGGGCTCCTTATATCATTTGGATTTGTTGGTGTCCTTTTGGAGTTTCTAAGTGTCCTTTTTTGGAAAGTCATCTAAATTTATCTTGAAAAAATCTTGCAGAAAATATAGATTTTTGAGAACCACCCTTCAATATTTTGGTTTACTTTGCTGGATATAGCAAATGATGACAAAATAAACATTTGAAACAAGATAAATGGTCTATGCTTAAT
>NW_015542382.1:1036344-1042377 GCF_001515605.1 Sinocyclocheilus anshuiensis
CTAAAATACTCAAAATCCATCAAACTCAACTACAACCCCTTCCTACCAATAGTGTTCACTTAAACAGAGCGCCATACTGTTCAAAAAATACATTTTTCCTTTACAGAGAGAAGAAAAGAAGAGTGGTTGAGAACTGGGTTAGGATAATTAGAGTTTACTTCAAGCTCGACTGACGCTTTAATCTCAGACTCCAGTGTGCTGATAGTACAAGATAGTCGCAATTTAAATGAAAGCGTCTCTGTATAGACCCTTGAGACTGACTTAGCTTCTTTCTATTTATGAAAAGTTGCTGTAATTGAATTAGACAAAGTGACTCTGCTCATGTGTGAACGGGGGATAGAAAAAGCGGAATTACAAAGCAAAAGTTGGGTGTCTACATGGTAGATGTTTAAAGCAGGGTGTGTGTATTGACTAAATAGAAACAAGCCCACAGGGAAAGTGACCTTCTACCACAGTAGCTGCATTGATGCTGAACTCCAAATCAAGTCAAAAGTGCTTCAAGTCCAGCAGCCAAATTATTCATGCTGAACACCAGCAATTTCCCTAAAAAAAGTGTTAAAATAAAACGAGTCACATAAATCCAGTCTTAATTTCCCCAATACACACCTTGATGGTGCCTCGTCATTTGTCTTCTATAGTCACATACAAGCAATGCCATTATTATGCAGAATGAAGAATAAAGATATTCACAGGGCATTGCCCTCGACAAAATGACGGATCATAATTTCTAGGGCAAATGCAACGCAGTGCATACATTTAGCTAAATTACGTGAGACCTGGACACGAGGAGATTGCAGATAAGGCTCTTGGAATGCTAAGTGACTCGTGATGCAATATATCAAGTACAATATCCCAGGAGTCACATTGCTGAATGTGTTCAACATGACATTAAAGCGCCATTGTGTCTGTTTACCGACATAAATATAATTACAAAAAGCGATCTTAAAGTCAAGCAGTCATCTAGATAAATGGGGTCAGGACTAAGGCCATGTATGGAATAAAACTCTACCATGAGATTTATTGAATACAGTGCAGTAGCAGGATAGAGAGTGCAATGATAAATATTATTCAGTCCCTCCAGGATTTTGTGATTCTGCGATAGCTGAATTTTCGCAAGAGCTCGCAAATTTTCGTAATTGCCACAGATTTTCCACAGATTTTGGGCTTAGACGCATCCTGTGACGTAATCGCAATGCGCATTCAGTCAAAGAAAGGTTCCAAAAATGGAATAAACAGCCTTGCGTTGACCGATTTACAACAGCTACGTTGGAGAAACGAACCGAAAGCAGAACTAATCTGCGCTATTCGTTTGGGCTACACAGCGCAGACCGTTTATCTGCTCGGTTTATCTGATCTCTATCTCGACACCGTTATACACATAGCTGGGAGATGCAGTGAAGAAAGCAGTCGAATTCGCCGCAGAATTATGTTAAAGCTACAGATATCAGAACAAACGCCACTGATGTGGAAACCAGGAAAAACATTGTTCAATAAAGACAAATCACCACCATTCACCATGGATTTAAAACTACAGGAACAACTTGTGGCAGAAATGGTCTAATGTTTTTGAGTGTTTTTAAATGCCTGACACAACTTTTCCCAGCACTTCACAGCTTTAAGTATTACCAAATTTAAGTATTGCCCCCATTTATAAAACTACAAGTTTCATGATGTAGGAAAGCAAACACTTATTTTAAAATAAAATAGACATTAAATTACCACTAGTAGATGGCTGCAGAGAAGTACTTATAGGCTTATTAGCCATTTCCACTCCCTAATATATATATTTTTAATTTATTAATTTATATTTAGACATTATGAATGACAGTAATAAAAGTTAATTGTATCTGCATCTCAGCTACCCAGACAGCACAAGTACATATGTAAGACGTCTGCTAAATATCTGGGAAACATCTGCTGTGTAATCTGATAAACGTCTCAGAAGCAGTTTTACATGCATTACAATAAATGTCTATTTGACATCTGCCAGGAAACGTCTTAGAGACGTATTGCAGATGAGCAAACACTCTAAAAAAAATACATCTTGCATATGTAAATGCAGACATCAAATAGACATCTCCAAGATGTACATGTGCGATTAGGGTGAGTGGTTTACTGTCAGGTGTTGGTGCCACCTTCTGTAGAACTTAATGGAACTGGTGCTGGTGTCCTCAAATGTTAGTCTGGAGCCCTACAATGGTTCTCGAAGTCAGAAAAGTCATAACAATGTTAGAAGAATGTTAGAAGAATGTTTTCTGTGGTATATTGTCACTGTAAAACAATAAGAAATGCTGCAAATATCACCGCAAATTTTGAGAAAAGCCACAGCAAAATCAGTAATTTTAGGCCGCAAAAATCAGAAAAAAGTCCCACGAAATCCTGAAGGGACTGATATGCGAATCACATGCATGCCGAACTTCCTGGTCCGTATGTGTCATGGATCAATTAAGATGTTTAACCCTTTATATATATATATATGCTGTCAACGTTAACGCGTTAACGTATGCGATTAATTTTACAATCCTTAATGCGTTAAAACAATTTAATGCAATTAACGCAAAATTACTGAAGCACAATTTCTATTCTAACCCTTTAACCTAATTTTGCTTCTCTGCTTGCAATTAGATTATTTTAAGCTGCTAAACTCCAGGAAAGTTTTCAGTCCAATGATTCAGTAAGCGAATGCATTCAAACAATCCATCCAAAACAGCGCTAATATAAAGGAAACCAGGCTGATTATATCAGAGATTGCAGAGAGAACAGAGACTCGCGTTGGGTTTTCAGTGAATTATTCATTCCAGTGTGTTTCGCTTTAAAACGCAAGCACTGTCATATTCTGTGATTGTCTCTGAAGAGGGCGAGCCCTCACACGTTGCGATGTGAAGTACAGACTGAACGGATTGTCAACACATCCCACCGCTGTATGGCCAGATGAGACGCAAACTACGTTTTCTCGACTGGACACCAACCCTTGCTAGTAAAGTTTTGATGGATGAAGACTGCAATCAAGGTAAAGATGATTGCGGTGGCGTACAGGAGTCGTGCACACGTTGAGTCCGTCAATGCGTGTATGAGTGCTCTTGACGCAGTGATCGCACATTGTATTTATGCACAGGCACAGACATTTCCGTACATTCACGTTGTTTCCACACGCATTCACGATAATGTTTTGATTTTTTTTCTTTCATGTGTGCTTATATGGGCTCCTTATATCATTTGGTTCTTTGGTGTCCTTTTGGAGTTTCTAAGTGTCCTTTTTTGGAAAGACATCTAAATTTATCTTGAAAAAAGCTTGCAGAAAATACCGATTTTTGAGAATCACCCTTCAATCTTATGGTTTACTTTGCTGGATATAGCAAATGATGACAAAATAAACATTTGAAACAAGATAAATGGTCTATGCTTAATTTCATGAAGTGTGCGATTAATCACAGAAAAAGGGTGTGATTAATCAGATTAAAAATTTTAATTGATTGACAGCCCTAATATACAGTATATATGTATACTGTCGGTATATATATACAGGATATATATATATATATTTTTCGGATCTGTCATATATATATAGATCCGAACAATCATTTACTACCTGAACATTTAATTTACATGAAATCGTCAAATTGTTACTCCATAACAGTCGCATACAACAAATGAAAATACAGAATAATTAGAATAATCATCAACGATAACCATTAACAATAAATAATAGTGTCATTACAGATATTTCCAGAACGTTTGTGCGACCCATACAATCATAATTTGTTTCAATTATATTTTTAGTGTCCAGAAAAGGTACTAGCAGTACTTCTGCCATCACAGTTAGTGTGAAAGTGACAGACTGAACATTAATACATATTACACTAATTCCAGTGAACTCCCTCATTGATATTTCAAGCAATTAAATTGCATGCTCAGGTAAGAATTGCTGAATTAATTTGAAAGAAACCATTTGCAGAAATGAGTCAGACTGGCTCATAGTGTGAAAAGCTAAGCACATAGTTATTAGACTTTCTCTTCTCTTGTTATAATAATTTTTATTTATTTTTATTTTGGAGGCATGTGGAAATATTTGCTTCTGTGAGCGATAGCTCTTTAATTGAATTTCTGCTGGATTTATGCAGCAGTCTTATCATTGGCTGGTAATGTTTATATCTCACTGTGGTTCTCTTGTTGGCAATATTAATTCTTCAGTGAGGTTCTCTTCCCAGTAATAATAATTTTTCAGCAGGGTTCATTGCGGTCCTGTCCGCTCCGGCAGGGTAAATAAGAGAATGACTGCTTGGAGCTGTCTGCAGCTGATTGCTTTGTCATCTCCCCACCTGTTAAAGTGGCTGGACTGACTAATGAGGCCGGCATGGTGATATTGATTCCACAATTTAAGGTTAACAACAACAACCAGGGCTAGGAGGGAATCAGACTTCTGACATGCCTGTTATGTCATCAGAGTAAATGAAGTCCGGTTTGATGTCATTAGATTGACAGCGGATGGGCGGAGTCACAGAGCCATTGTCGGCGTTAATAAATGGTGGCTTGTGAAATGGATGATGTGGCCAAGGCTGTTTGCGATTTAACGTTTCAAATCACTGCCCTCAGGTTTATCAGCGAGCAAGGAAATACAGAATGTGTTTCTCATTGAAAAAGGAGAGCGGAATAACACCCGAGCATATTTTTCAAAGATTGAGATATTTGTCATCCAGCTACGGGGGCATCTCTCTCAACCCAAACTCACAAACATGGCCAGCGATGACATTTTCACACTTACAAATGCACGCACACACTCCGTGGAATCCCATAGGTTGACAAATGTGTCCAATCTCCATCCTTCCTCACAAAAAGCATCATGCCTTTATCATTCTTTCTCCTGAAGATTTATTTCCTCCATCTCATTTCATCCCTCTTTCATATCCTTCCATTAAACGCACAGCAGAGTCGGACAGAAAATGCATGGGCTTTTACATAGGGTGACCATACGTGCCATTTTCCCAGGACGCGTCCTGGGAAAATGGCACATATGGTCACCCTACTTTTACATGCTAATCAGCAGTTACACAAACATCTCCCACCTCTCAACACAGTATGTTATATAAAACCCATGCGTTCTCGTGATACATGCTGCTCGAGTGTCTGTGACGTAATGTAGATTTAATAATATAGATTTATTTTAATGAAGTGCAGTTTCATCTGCATTTGTTTTCATCATCAGAAACGAAGCTGACGTGAGATGTTGTTCATCATGCTAATGTTAACTCTAACGGCTAAGGTCTTTTTCAGGCAGGGTTTGTGCAGATGCCTCATGCTCTGTCTCAGAAAAATGACTGATGTTTCTGTAATGATCTATCCATCCTGCATCTGACGGCATTAGCATTTAGCCCTTAATAGCGCAGCTAGCCTGGCACTATGAAGATTCATCATCTAATATTGTGTGTGTGTGTGTGACACGAGGCATTGTCTGCTACTCGTTAGGCTACTTTGAAACTGTAGCTTTGCAAACTACAACCGAATTTACAGTATATGATAATTAGCTACAAGGTACTAACAGGAAAATTAGCAAACAAATTATAGCCATTTAAGGCAATATATAAATAAAAATCCATTAATGTTAATAATTTAATCAAAGTTATTTATCTGGAACAAAAACAATTAGCATTTAAAAAAAATGAACATTTCAACTATGAAAATACTTAAAATTCTTCAACAGAACTATTGTCATGCTGTCTTACTGAAAAATGTTTCTAGAGTAGTAGTGTCACTACTGTTATTTAGTTACTCACTCCCCAGCACTGTGTGGGCTATTCACATTTTCTCTGAACAGCTAGTGCAAAAAAATAATAAATAAAAAATGGATGGATGTAAAACTCTCTAAGTTTGTGCAATGTTCAAGAAATAAAGAGCATGACTAATATATTTTTTTATTTCTTTATTTCAACGTCAACCATCTTTAGAAGCAACATCACAAACCACTTTAAAGGGTTAGTTCACCCAAAAATGAAAATTATGTCATTAATTACTCACCCTCGTGTTGTTCGAAACCCG
>NW_015542382.1:1043114-1060595 GCF_001515605.1 Sinocyclocheilus anshuiensis
AAGGTAACTACCACGTTCAAGGTCCAGAAAAGTACCAAGATGATCGACAAAGTAGTCTGTGTGACATCACTGCGTCACTTGTGGACGCGCGTTCACGACAGTATCATGACGCGAGTGTGTGGCGGCGCTGAACCAGATCTGGGTCAAGCGCAGGCGCCGCCACACGCTCGCGTCATGGTACTGTCATGAACGCACGTCCAAAGTGACGCAGTAGAGACGAAAATGTGGAATAAAGTCGTTATTTTTGTTTTCTTTGCCCACAAAAAGTATTCTCGTAGCTTTATACATTATGGTTGAACCACTGATGTCACATGGATTATTTTAACGACGTTCCTAATCTAGTCAGATCTTTGCTTGTTATAGTCATTCCTGCTGTGCAGTACATTTTCATGTCCCCATCGTGTTTTAATTAAATTTTGGATAAAATTACACACACAAAAGACTATTTTAATGAAATCATATTACTTCCCTTTCATGGGAACTTCGAACTGCGTCCTCTAGGGGTCGCTATGGGGAACGCCTCGTCGTGACCCGTCGCCGGCCAACGAGTTGGTGTTTTTTCAATGTATGCTTCAGACACAGGTCACGACGAGGTGTTCCCCATATCGCTAGCCCCTAGAGGACGCAGTGTCTCGTTCCCTACTCAGGGAACCATGGTTACATAAGTAACCTGAGATGTTTTCTTCTATTACAGTGTCACCTTTGAGTGAATGGGTGCAAACTGTATAAAAAAAGCATTTACTCCACCGGCCTCGCTCCGTTCCCATGGCTCCCGGCCCCGCCCCTCTCGTCACAGTAGATTTTATTGTTTTACCCTTACAATAATGTAATTTTAAAAGTAATGATGAATCTAAACAAAAAGCAAAAAATGAATACATAAATAATAATATTAGTACTAAAGTTTGTATTTTGTAATAAATATCAACGCTCACCACTTCAAGATGGAATTTTATCACACTATGCAAAAGTGCATTAATATAAACTGACTGTATTTAGGATACATAAAATATCTTGAACGCTGTAAAATTAGATTTAGGCTGTCTTTTTATTCCCAAAATTTCTAAATGCCACTTCCACTACCAAACAAAATAATAATTAGTGTGGTGGAAATGACCTTGTGGCCACACAACAACGCTACTCATGCTCATGCTAGGGAGTTATCATTCTGTTTAAATGAATGTTACTGGTCTTATACTTAAACCTTCATTTTGGACTGTAAATAACAATTGCAACCCCATGAACGTGTTAGCGAGCTAACAAGGAGCGATTACAATGGGATTATTCTTTGTATGCAGTAATTTACAGTGTTGGACGAGAGAGGACCAGGCCTGGATTTTATTTTGTGTTTTGTGTGCAGCAGTCGTCCGCGAGGGGCTGCCGCTTTACTTTCATTTTGTGTTTGTTTATTTTATTAAAGTTTTCTTTAAATGTTCGCCGGTTCCCGCCTCCTTCTTCCCGATCTACAAACGTTGTTACATCTACTTAAAAGGCATTTGAACTCAACTAAAGAAACTTTAATTGCAAAAAAACAATACATTTCTACTAGAATACAGATTCTTGTTCCTCAATGTATTTCTTTATACTAAATAACGAGATTCATATAAAAATGTCTGCGAGTGTGGTGTGTGGGTGATCCAAAACATAAAACATACAAGTCTTGGCACCTGGTGTATTTGTTGAAACCTATAGAGCCTGTCTGTGCTCTGTAAGCTACACATGAGATAAACAGTTCTGCTCCCTGTCTCTCTGCACACCCACATGTCTCCCTGTACCTTTAAATGAAAGTTTGAGCGTTCCTTAGTGAATCTATTCTGCAGAACACTGGAGTCTCTTAGTAATCCTCTGTTTCTCGTCCTTTTCTTTGTCTTGAGCTTTCTTACCTCCTTCATTTCCGCCCACAAGCCTGCATTTACTCCTCCCTAATTGCTCCGCCTGCTGCTACCATTTTCTAAAAAGGAAAGTTCCCTTAGTTGTTTTTAACCCTCTCATGCATGGTGTCCACTACAATGATTGGATCCTTAAAAGTAGGTATTTACAAAAGTAGATATTGTAGTGAAGTGAATTGAATTTCACAGGAAATGCTCTAATTTACTGTAAAATATATAATAAGGGCATGTAAGTTCACATTTGCTCTTGTAATTTAATTTATAGTAAATATAGATATTTCTACTGTAATTTTACAGTGTCAGGTATAACAATATGGCTCATTTTACAGCAGTATGCTGTTTTTTACAGTACAATTGTAGTTAATCGTTTACAGTATTTATTTCTTTATATATTTATATTATTTATATATTTATATTTATTTACTATAAATGTTAAAAAAAAATTCAGTGTATTTATTTATGGTGTGTGTATATTAGGGATGTAACGATTACCGCTTTGACGATAAATCGTGATAAAATTCCCCACGGTTAGGATTACCGTTTCATATTTTAATTATCATTAAAACCATATTAGATTACCAGGATTTGAACAACTCACGATAAATAAATACTGTCCAGCATAAAGCACAGTTTTAAGTAACAGTCTCACGTGCGCACAGCATGCAGAGTAGTTTCATTTTGAGTGAAAACAGCGCGGAAAAGCTGGAAGGTTTTAAAAGAGTGCTAAGGGAATTATACAAATGAATATATGAATGAATTAATTATATGAATGTGAAGGTTCTGACTGTCTTCAGAAATGATTCGATGGCATTTTGTTTTCATCTTCGCTCCATGTAATACCTAAAGGAAGTGTTCTTAAAGGGGTCATATTATGCTTTTTCACTTTTTCAACTTAACAAGACAAACAAGTTAGTCTGTAATGTTGCTGTTTGAGCATAAAAACGATCTGAAAAGTTACAAAGCTCAAAGTCCACTTCAAAAGGAGATATTTTATTTAACAGAAATCACTTTTCAAACACTACAACGAACTACTCGTTTGGACTACAACGCATATTTTCCGGGATTTGTGATATCACAAATATCAACGAATGGGACGAGACCTGGTTGAGCTGCACTAGAGAAGGCAACGAGTGTTATCACTATGTCGGGAATTATATAAATTAATATATGAATTAATTAATTATATGAATGTACCTCTGAATGTTCTGACTGTCGTCAGAAAAGATTCGATGGCATTTTGTTTTCATCTTCGCTCCATGTAATACCTAAAGGAAGTGTTCTTAATCGCAATACTGCTTTGTCCACGGAGGTTATGGGAAACAGCTCTAATTCAGCTTTTCCAGAAGCGCCACCTGCTGTCAGTAAGTGGATTTAAAGAGACTTATATTTACATTCAGTCTGTGTGCAGTTTCTGTCTGGCCAAAAACGGACCGAATTTGCATGCCCTGCTGTAAATTTTGACCGGATGATGAAAAACAAGCTTATGTGGATTCTACACATTTAAACTATTCAGATAAGTTATCTAGAATTATTATGAAGCAGATAAAATACATATAATCATTTATTAATCAATTATCAAATGTGAGGTTTATCTTTTTATGAAACTTTTTCAAAGCTTTATTTGAACATTTACATTAGATATTTGAACATGCTATTAAACTGTTGTCAGTCAAGTTGTCATTTAAAATCCGAACATCCTTGGTAATATTGTTTTAGTGATTATGCAAACAAAAATTCATTTTATTTTTTGTTTGTTGATTTTTAAATATAAAACTTGAAGTGATTTATGTGTTGGTACTTTTTATAAGTTTGGTCACTATAATCGTGATAAGAAATTTTCATATCATTTCATCCCTAGTGTATATATATATATAAATATATATATATATATATATATACACACATACATATACACATATACAAACACACTAACCAATGGCCATACATTTGCAAGTGTGATTCTTGAAATGTGAAAGTCTTTTAATTTTTTAATACCTTGTACTTTCATTGTAAGTGCCTTACTGTGTACCCATAATATGTGCTATTCAAAAAAAGTTTAAAGTTATTTTTGGTGATAATTGTCATTATGCCACAAATGCTATTGATAGCATTTAACTTATATTGAACCAGGAACATTCTTTTAATGCTTTTGAGTTGCTGCAGCTGTCTGCCGAGTGGCATTATCTGTCTCGTTGGCAGGAGTTAGGGGTCAATAAAGCGGTGGTGGAAGGAATGGGAGTTGAATAGAGAGACATAATATGAGTTTGATTTTGGGTCTAAATGTCCAAAAGGCAACATAGCAGTGGAAAGCAAGGAGTTCTTTTGGCAGACTGTGAAAGAAAGTAACAAAGAGGGATGTAGACAAAGAGACAAAGAGTGGTAGAGCTCTTATTTAGATAACAGAGTTCTGGTCTGTGGGATACATGAGCTGCCATTGTGAAGATGCTCCATTAAGGAAATGAGCTAGAACTATATCTGTCTCAGACAACGGTAATTACACTCCGTTCATATCCTCAATCTATTATATCCTCTCGCATCTCCCTCCTGTTTTTAAATAGTCAACAGGCTTTTTTGTCGAGCCCTCCATCTTCAAACACGTAACCGTGTTTCTGAGCGAAACATTTAGATGAAGTGGGCTTGTGTCACGAAATGCGGTTTTTGAAAGGTTCAAACTTATAAAGAGCATTAAAATAGCATCTGCATTAAAATAAATTGGCTAAATTATAGGTTGCTGCATGTCTCGTGTTTTTCACCCATTAGCAAAATCAACATCAGTAAAAGAACGAGCCATCGAGAAAGCTTTTATCTCCCTGTTGTTTTTTTGTGCTGTTTATTTGACCATAGAGCTAATAGTCTTTTTATCCAGCGTTAGGCAAGCTGTCAGACAATCACTTTGCTTAATTTCATCTCCATAACTTACATATGTATGTGCTCAGTGCTTTCATTAACCTTGCGGGCTGACAGCCGTTAATAATGATTTTGTTATTTGTGCACAGACTTGCAAAATACCTGATGAATTATTCATATTTCATTCCTCGGTTATTAAAGGCTGATGACCGTTTAAATCACCTGAACTAATATATAAAATGGATCTATTTATTTATATATTTTTTGTGTTTTTTGCTGTTTATTATATTGTGTTGCTATTGTGTTAAATTTAGGAAAACTTAAATGTAACTATATTATTGACTTACATGTAGATCTTTGTTTTATTGTTTTTGATTATTAATATTTTCCAAAGTAGCCTGATTTAATGGTCTATTTAGAGTCTGTTGCTCAACTGGGACTTTAGTATGTTTAGTATGGTGTGACCCATTGTTTTACAGGGAAATATTAAAATGTGATTTAAAGAAAATGTGGAAGCACTGTGGCTCTATAACATCGCTCTGTTTATTTTAGCGTCCCAGTCAGCCCAACCAATGGGCGGGACATGTGAGTCAATATAATCTGGTAAAATTTGTCTAGGACTAGCCTTTTCCAAGTCATCTGCTTTCCTGTGATGCAAAGCAAATATTTTAGCTCCATTGTAGGATGTTTCCTGTCGTTTGCATCTGTCAAATGTTTACTGAATGGTTCAAAATGTAAATCTCAAGCCTTTAAGCAAGCCCACTGTAGAGCTGCTGTAGATTTACTCTTTCAAAATGACAGACATTCAGAAAGATAAAAAGGAAAAATCTCAGTGGGCACCAAAAGGCAAAATAAAGAGAAAGCTGTATATGAAAAAGCTGGACTGCCCAAAAGAACACTGTGTCCAGCAACCAAATTTCACCAACCACTACAAACTCTTATGTATTACATCACTGCTAAGGGGCAGAGCCCCACAGATTTACATATTCCACTTCCTATAGGAGTCAAGAGAATACTTTATTAGTGGTGCTAAAAGGTTACTGCTATTGCGTTTGAAAATAACGTAGCACCTGCACTAAACTCTACCCTAAAACTCTAACCAGTAGGGTTGACAAAAGAAAATGTGAGGTTAAAAACTCATTTTCTGAAGCAATCTTACCATTCCTGTCTGCTCCTATACATGTTTGAGCTTTTTTATCATGACTCATGTTTCACAGGACTCGTACCGGCAGGGGCGGAAATTCGTCTAACAGTTGGGGAGGACAATAAACAAAATTTATTTTTGAAGGGGACACAAATAATACTGCTAAAATTGTACTTGTAAGGATATGTATACACAGAGGAAAGCCTTACTACTATTAGTGTAGCGGGGAAACCATGCCAAATTAGACAACGGCTGCATCCGAAAACTTAGGCAGCTGACTTGCTGCCGTATGAGGCAATGATTTTGCAGGCAGTGTTTTTGCACGAAGGCACCTCATGAAACTGATTTCGGACAGGCTTCTAAGGCAGCGTAACGGTTTAATGATCTACAACAAAATAGAACAAGTTTTTGTGATAACTAAACGAATATTTAATTTCTATAATACTGATTTCTCGCTAGAAATAACATCAAAAGTGCAAAAAGTTAGTCAGAAATATACATTTACACACAAAGTATACACAGAGGAAAGCCTTACTACTATTAGTGTAGCGGGGAGACTGTGCCAAATTAGACAAAGTCAAGCTGTTGTGGTCGCGCTGCGACAGCGCTCGTGTCAGTTGTAGACGTCACTACAGTGTTGCCAAGTTCGCGGTTTTCCCGTGGAATTGGGCTACTTTATCACTGTTGCCGCGGGTTGTTTTTTATGTCCGCGGGGTGAAGCGACCTCAATAATGTGTATTTTAGCCCCTGGAACACAATTTTTACTGGGGGACCCCCTCGAAATGCAGTTAGTTTGGACTAGTTTTGAGTAGCAATTGGGCAGGTTTTGTTGTGAAAACCTGGCAACCCTTTCCGTAAAGCAAGTAACGTTATTATTGCTAACACAGCGACTCATTGAAAAATACATTGGCATCATCTGTATTAAAGAGAAAATAATCACTTCATCCAATGTTTAAAGGGGTCATATGATTGTTATTTACAATACACAGCGTGGTTTTTAATCATATTTTGGGACAACCCTCAAAATAACACCCCCACCCCCGGGATTTCCTCCAATGCGTACCGGAGTGCTCCGTATCGCAAGTGCAACACTGTACCAGGTGAGCGACCAAGCAAGTTCTACAACAGAAAAGTCATTCATATGGAGCTGCTTTTGTGATGTAAATATCAAAATGTATCAGTTTATAAATCATACACTATGGTAAAATTATTATTATTATTATTGAATTTTAATTATAACACAAACTTAACAAGAAACCATACATAAAAAACCATACCCCCCGCAAAATCAAAATTTCAATGCTCAATTGTAATAAAGGAATAAAAAAAAAATTGGTCCAAATAGAATATAAGAATGTTCAATGTCCAGAAAATTACAATACAATACAATACAAAACAATATTCCTTGTAATATAATAGAATGAAGATGAGGTTCCAAATAGTCCAGATATGGAGACCAAACCTCAAAAAATTGATGTTAGGTATACCCAACACCTTGATGAGACTGGCTCAAAATCCAATTGAATATTAAGGATCTTTTCCATTTCCCCCAACATCAAAAACCAGTACGGTACCTATTTCAGTTTGACATTTTAAACACATAGACGATAAAGAGGGCACTGTGGTCAAATTGATTTAAGGTCATAACATAGTATTAATTAAAAAACTGCAGCTTTTTTTGGAGTTTTGCAAAAATATAGGTAGAGAAACATTTTTTCCCCCACAATAAACCTATGTTGTGTCATTTTATGCAAAATGTGTGAAATGACTTCTGTTGGTTACAAAAAGTCTCCTGTTATGCATGTATATCACTGTTAGTAGACAAATGAAATGTACTAGTGAGAGTGTGAAAAGTGTTTTAAGGGAGTTTATTTTCTAAAAGTCCACAGGGCTCAAAGTTGCCATAGTTGAAGAAACACCCATATGTTCTTTCATGTGATTAAAGATTCATGGCCATCTGTTAGCCCTGCCAGTCTTCAGGGATGTGGCATTATTGCTCTGAGACACACCGTGAGAAATGTGAATGAAAGAGGGAAGGTAGCAAAACAGCAAAAGACAAGCAAAGAAAGGGCCGGAATTCTGGGAAAGCACAGTGTATCGATGGCTTCTGATATTAGTGTACAAACAAGATGACCTGTAAACCAGGCAGATGCAGGCTTAGCTCAAACACACACACTCTCGCACAAACATACACCCACGTTTACTCAGGAACACATTTGCCTTCAAATAGACCTCCAGAAGTAGAGCCAGCCATTGTACTGCTAGGATTCTCACTGATTCAATTTGGCTCTCACTGATTTTGATTTGGTGGATTTTCAGTGCATAATAACTTAAGTTTTGGTTTGTTCCTCACAAACACACATACAGATTTATGCATGAGTATGGACATTTTTATAATGGTTTTTGGTCCTTTTGGCACTTTGAAAGCTTATATATTGTAATTTAATTTACATGAATAATGACAACTGGCATGCCAAAAATGTTTGTGATCATTTCAAAGCTGTACACTAAACATATTTTGTAAAAAATGTGCAAAAATAAAAGCAAGTCTGCATCACTGCAGCATTCAGAAACAAACACGAATGTCTTTTCTCTCTTTTTCCATCTCCCTATCTATCTCCTGTGTAGCCTTCAGTGCTGCTCTAATATAATCTATAATAACGCTGTTTGTTTTTCCTCCACTATAATGGACTCCATAAATCAAAAATCAGATTTTCTTAAAGAAATCCCCCACCAGGAATTTATACTTTTTTTCTTGTCCTCCTTTGGCTCTTTCCCCTCTTTTTCTCTCCCTCTTTGTAGCACAAAGTGGTTTGATTAAAATGGCCCTTTTCCTCCACTGAAAACACTCAAGCATTATTGTATTGGATGATGGAATCTTTATTTGATTGACTGTTCATTAGTTATTATTTAATACATGCTCTGTTGGTTTTGAGTTTGATAGGGTGCAGCAGAAATAACTTGATTAAGCTGCAGTGGATATAATTCTGATCAATAATTGTTTGCAGATTAAATATTATAGTGTGATGATTTGAACAGGCAAGAAAAATGGCGAAAAGCTGAAAAAGACCTTAACAGAGTTTGGTAGCACAGCAAATTCTCTGCTGCATCGCTTTGGTCTCTTTACACTTAGCATCATGTAACAGAGACGCTGGAGTTTGGTTAGAATCCATGAGCGGAAGTTTATTAAAGGTCAAGGCTTTAAACAGATGTCGATAATCAGGCAGAGGGTCAAAGTCAGAGAAGCAAGCAGATCGTTCGTCATACACAAGGGCAGAAGCAGAGACAATAGTGGAGAGGCAGGCAATGAGTCCAAACACAAACATCAGTCCTATCAGGCGTCAGAACAAAAGGGGCAGAGTACAAATACCGTGAGTCAAGAAGTCAGGCAGAATCATACACAGGAAATCAATCAGGAACAGAGGAAGAATAACGCTTGGTAAGGCAGATAAACTGGCAATAATTTGCGATCAGCACATGGACTGGTCTCAGTTTATATGAGAGTCAAACAGGAAGTGAAAGCAGAGGAAGCAGAGGGAGTGGAGCACGGTCAGTACTCGGGCGAGGGCTCCCTCTGCTGGCTTGGCGTTACACATCAACATGATATCAATGACATGGTAATTGGGGGGGGTGGAGAGATAGCAGGGTAAATTTCAATGTTTTTGTATCCTCTCAGAAAAAGTTTGTGTTACCCCAAGAAACTTTGCATTTGCTTGCAAAACGTTTGTGATGGAAGTAATATGAGATGGCATGAAAAACTATAGTTGCAGTGCTTTGCGTTTTCAAGGGAATGCAAAGTTTCTCTAGGGAACGCTAAAGATTTGTAAGGGAACTGCCATCTCTTGCTTTTCCTTCACCATGTCATTTTAGGGGCTTCGTACAGCTGGATCTTACTTGACCACATTAAATGGATAGTTAAAAAAAAATTTTTTTTACTAACCCTCATGTCGTTCCAACCCTGTATAGTTTTCTTTCTTCTACAAAACACAAATGAAAATGTTTTGAAGAATGTTTGAACTGTTTCTGTACATACAGTGTATTTACATAGTCAAAGGGGTCCAAAACAACACTGTATAGACAAAAAGCTTTTTTTTTTTTTTTTTTTAATATCTTCTTTGTATTTCAAAAAAAGAGCAAACGTCATACAGGAATAGGGCTGGATTGATAATATTACTTATAATATATTTTAATAGAGCACACAGCTTAAATTTAGGTAAGCTTTCTGCTTTAATACTTGTGATATGAATCTAATTTTCTGCTTTCAATCTTTTTTCATTTTATCTCAAAATGTAAACAATAAATACAGTTTTGATGCTATAGTTTTAATACAGTAACATTACATTTATGTCAAGAAAGATATTCAATGCCCATAGCTTGTTAGTTGTAGTTAGCTGGGGAAAAATAACTCTAGGGAGGACCATTATGCTAAACATGTCAACTATTTTACATAATCTGTCTTGAAAACAAATTTAAATTATTAAATTGTTCTAATGAATTAGAGTAGAAACATAAGTATATCATTATATATAAAACCTTATGTTGCACCTTATGTGCAATTGAAATTTTTGTATACAACTCAATTTTTGAGTGTTCATTATATAAAGTAAATAGTAGATCAACAGTTTTGACTCTTTCGCTAATTTTAATATTAATATCATAATAATGTACCAACTAACAGGGTTCAGTTAACAGCATTAGATGATTAGTTTTGTTACTGTACCTGTACTGCACCTGATATGCAAATGAATTGATACAGAATCTAATCAAAATCGACTTTGAATCAAATCAAGAGTTTAAAATCTGTCAATAGCTATAAGTTGTGTCCCAGGTTGCGTACTTATGCACTATTCTATGCCGTTTTGTAGTATAGAGTAAATAGTATGTGTGGTGTGTTCACACTGAAAATCCCAAAAAGAAAAAGTACACTTTAGATACCCAAATGATGCATTTAAATAGCCGAGGAAAAAAAAAACTGGAATGTTGGACACTTCATGCACTCAACTTCTGCAACTTTAATAACCTAGCGGAGGGAACTTCGATTATTATTGATAAAATAACCTTATACAATTCATACACTACACAGTTGAGTACATAGTGTATAAGTGCATAGTGTATAGAGCATAATTTGGGATGCAGCTATAGTTTGGAACAACCAGAGGGTTAGCAGATGATTCATTCATTTTTGGGTGAATTATTCTTCTAAAAGCCAGATGTAAATGCACCCAAGATGTATTGTGGTCAGATCATAGAAAAGTAATAGCACATCTCTTTTCAAAAGTTGCAAGGTATCAATCATGTATGTAGCATAAACAATGCTGTTGAATTTCATCCAGTTTTATTTAATCTTAAAATAATAGTTTGTTGCAGCCCTAGTTCACTCCACAGTTTACTTCACCACAATCCCTTCTAACATCTAAACCCTCTTTAAGAGATACCAAGAGAAAGTGAGAAATGAAAGCAGGACAGAGGCCATGGGGTGTCTCTGTAGCGCGTTCGTCTTCTAGGCAGTCAGAGAGTGGAGTGGGTGGGTCTGGATGTATTGTGTTAGTCTAGTCTTTAATTATTCATACATCCTCTCTTTGTTCTCTAGTGGAACTGCCTTTGAGCTACCACTGCTGTTAATGTGTTTGTTACAGTCGTAATCGAGTATATAGTTCGTTCAAGTCCAGGAGAAACAGAGGGCGAGGGGTACGGCTGTGTGAATTGAGTTCCATTCCTCTAGGCGCCAGTGTGAATGCTTCATGAACCCAAAACTGCCAAATGCTTTGTGAGGTAAATATCAACCGCAATGGCAGTGGCACACAACCTACAGCCTGCAAGAGGGAGATTACACACACACACACACACAAACCGACACATTCTCTCATGAAGCGAGAAACCGATCACCAAGGATATGAAGAGTAAGGGAGAGGAAGAAATGATCCAAATCGTATTGGATTGGAGTGAAATGTAGAATGTGAACTTTAGATCTGATGGACTGGGCGTCTTGACAGCTGTTGTATGAGAAGCGCTTGAAAATAACTCTTGTGTTTGTGAGGAAAAACGGTGCAAGTGACAGAAAAAGATAGACGACTTGAAAGGGAATTCTCCTCTCTGGTTTAGTCAGAATGATGAACAAGGATGGTTTATTGACACTGAGAGATTAAAGAACAAATGTTATATAAATCAACTCGAGGGTTGTGTTTAGATTGTAATGGAAATTAGCATCTGTGCGAGTGTGTGTTTGTAAAGTGCTGCTTTCTGCTCGCTATCGTGGCAGGTTGTTTATCTTTCACCCGTTTTTAACTACCTGCTGTATTTTCTCATTACGTTTACTTTACTACCTGTCACTTTTTCTTTGGTTGATGTAAATTAGGAAAGAAAGCTGTTCCTGTATAAGCTGTAATAAAAGCATGAGTGTGTGTGTATGTGTTTGGGTTGCAAATGTATATGCCTTTTCAAATTAAAGCTGAAGTGAAAATTCCGTAAACTGGCAGTAATACCTGGACGAAAGTATACGTGAACACCACACTCATAGATGCTTGTCATTTAAAGGAACAGTTCAACCAAAATGAAATTTCTGTCTGTGTATGGAACACTGAAATGTCTTTACGTCTTTTTTTTTTTCATGAAATTGCAGTGAATGGAAACTGAAGCTTTCAGCCTTCAAAAAGGACATAGAAACACTGTGAAAGTACTCCAAATGTACTATATTTCAAGCCTTCTAGAGTCATATCATAGAGGTTTAAGCCATTATGTACTAAAATCTTGACATTTGCCCTTTCTCAGCTCTTGGATATACCAGATGAATGAATGAATCATCTTTTGAATCAGATCTTTTCAATGATGCAGTTTATCTCATTCTCAAAACTATTCTGAATTATCTGTCCATGAAGTGATTTGATTCTGTACTCAATAATTATTGCTGTGATTTATCTATTGTATGAGTTCAAAAGGCTTGATGTATAGTGCACAAGTATGTATCACTTCTTTGATACCTGTATTGTGCTATGTCCTTTTTGAAGCCTGAAAGCCTCAGTCCCTCGTATGACTAAAGGTGCTTTCACACTTGGTTCGAACCTGAGCTCGATTGCTCTCCCTTCTCCGAACTGCAGTATGTTTGTTTTATCAAAGCAACAGTTGTTTACAACCCTAACCCTAACCCTAACATCTGATCATAGGTAACAACCATGTAGGGAAAAGCGGCAAAAAGCATAGGGTTTCTCACATCGGTTTTGTTTCCAAAGCATCTATGCATAACATCACTTGCATCTTCCAATGATTTTTTGACATTGTGGATACAACAAAGATTATTGGAATATGTTTTACAAGAAAAAACTGTTTCAGTGTTTCTACTGCATGTTTTCTACTTCAAGTCTTTTTACATTTGGATGTTTAATTCAGTGTGTTGCTTGCCATTTCTTTGTGAATCTTATTTTGGAAAATTTTAATTTCTGAGTGAAAATAGTTTCAAAGTTAATCCTATCAGCTTATCTGCTAAGAATGTACTGCAAATGTTCTAAAGATCGCTGGAGTTTATTTCTGCTTAAGTCTACTCTGCTTGCACTGTGTCAGTCCACCCTGACAGGAAACTGAGTGACAATACATGCAAACATGTTTTGCCCATTCATACATCATTAATTTCGGATCACACTATCTATTACTCTTGCCTTCACATTAGCAGTGTGCCGTACATTTTTAAAGCAGACATGGGTATGGTTCAAGGTTGAGCATCCTAGTTTGGAATGAAACAACAAATGAAACAAACTCTGACTTCAAACAAACCTGAATGCAACACCCAGTGGCGCAGCACCCTAATTGCATGGAAAGAGAGTCCAGTACAACTGCCATTTGTATTGTGTGGAAGAAAACTAGTTGACAAAATTGACATTTTTGCTGGAATTCATGCATTTTAATTTAAACGTTTAATTTGGGACCCTTTGAGATGGGAGTTTGTACTCCTTTTGTTACTACAACAGCTTTCACTTTTCTGAGAAGCTTTCCATGAGATGTTGGAACATGGATGAAGGGATTTGTTCCTAATAGTTGCAGCAGAAATAACCAAACCCGTTCATTAGAAAGGAGATTTCACATACCTAGACAAATAGTGTATCATCCAGAGGTCTTGCATTTAAATATGCACAGTTGCGGACATACAAATCACGCAAATAGGCCATATTCCATAGGGAAGATGTGACTGACATAATTATGCTAGTTAATTATGCTCACTCGCCAGTCCTCGGAGAGAGATGAAAAGACAGGATAAAGCACGCACGGAAAATTGAAGTCTGTGATATTTGGAGGTGTAACAGCTTCTCTCTGGTCTTATGTTCTGTTTTGTTTCAAAATCCCTGTTCATTTCCTGTCACAGATGCACATATACTTCAGCTGAGCTTTGCTTTCCATCTAAGACTGAAACCCTCAGACAGATTTAAGTGGCAATAGAGCAGAAGTGCATGCGCACACCTCTCACATTTACAAAAACCAGGGCAGACATGCAAAACCCCCTTGAGATGAGCAGCCATTTCTGTAGACGGATTTTCACTAATCTATTGCAAATGATGAATTAATTATTCTACGGAAAGAAGAGGACAGGGGAATCTGTAATTACCTGTCAAAATTCGGGACATTACAGTGGCAGAAAATCCATGGGGCTCTGAATATATAATCTCCCTGTTTGCAGTCTTATCCCAAGTCTCATTCAAGCCGATTGACAGATTATTGTTTTCTCTGGCAGTTTCTGAATTGTGATATGAGACGTGATGGTAATGAAAGGTGCTTTGGCCAGATGGTTCAGTACTTCATCTCGATTGGACAACAGCAGCATTGTGTCTGTTTATGAATTGAATGAAAAGCTGTTTAATGTAGTGTCAAACTTACAGAATAATGATGGCTAAACATCTAATTTGATGCTGTTTTTAGAAGCTGCTTAAAAATACATTTTTAGGTCACTGTAAAAAGTTGGTTTTGACTTGAAGGACAGTACAGATTTCTAGAGTTATGGTGTAACTGTTAGGAAGTTTCATAATAGGGCTGTAGCAAATCAGGGGTTCTGAGGCACGATGCAAGTGATATCCCTTTAAATGACCTCAAGTGGCTTATTACTTTCATAAAACGGTGACAAAAGCATTATAATAAGACCCTAATGTGCCATAAAAGGATACAATACTTTTCCAGCCAGGTAATATAATTCACAAAACTGTTCACTGTTTATGGTTGAAAAGCAATGTAAAGATCAAAAGTAATTCTATTAATATAGAATTCAAATTATGTTTGTTCACAGGAGCATATATATTGACTATTTTACAACAGCTTTGAGCGTGACCCATCCAGTCAGATTTTCTGCATTGTGAAAGTAAACATTTTGATTTAATGTTGCGCTCAATGGTGAGATTGTTAATCGATTTATCTTTTCCTATAGTAAAGTTCATTTATTCAGAGTCTGACCTGTTTGATGACACAAAATCATTACTGCATTTCTTTTTAATAAGAACAAACTGCTTATTGTATCTCATTTGTTTGTAACATCCAGGGAATCATCCATTTTAGTCCATTAATTAAATCATTTGGTGCACATTCATTTAATTGTGGCTGGAGATCACTGTGTTCACATGACCAAAATGTAAAACTATTTATTTATTTTTAATTGTTTATTGATTTTGTAGATCACAGATGCAAGGAAGGTTGAAGAGAGGAGAGGGATTTATTTATTTTATAGGGTGACAATAAAAATATTGTATATATATGTATATTAGTGCTGCCAACGTTAACGCATGCGATTAATTTTACAATCCTTAACGCTGTAAAATAATTTCACACAATTAACGCAAAATTACTGAAGCATAATTTCTATTATAACCCTTTAACCCAATTTTGCTTCAGACCATTTTAAGCCGCTAAACTCTGGGAAAGTTTTCAGTCCAATGATCCAGTAAGCGAATGCATTCAAACAGTCCGTCCAAAACAGCGCTAATATAAAGGAAACCAAGCTGATTACATCAGAGATTGCAGAGAGAACAGAAACTCGCGTTGCGTTTTCAGTGAATTATTCATTCCAGTGTGTTTGGCTTTTAAACACGAGCTCTGTCTGTCATATTCTGTGATTGTCTCTAAATTTTAAGTGTGTGAGATTTTAGTAGATATGACTGCTTGTCAAAATGTGATTGTGTCAGTGTTGATATAATCTATCTCTGAAGATGAATTCTGTTTGAAACCGACAAACTGCCACAGGGGGAAGGTTCACAGTCAGGTCTTTAAACGCGATATGTGAAAAACCCTAAAACAATATAACTTGTATATCTCATGTAAATCAACATGACACACAAAATGCAAAAAAAGAGAAAGAAACACTGGCATCTTGTGTCTGACAGTCAGGGTGGTTTTCAAAAGAGAAAACAGATATAAACTTCTGGATGAGCATGTGATTTGAGATGTCAAAAGTTGATATGTTTGACACATTTGACTGCTTCCTGCACATAATTTTTTTATCAAGAAATAGCTTTATTTGCCACATAAATATATTGTAACGATCAAACTCGTACTTCATAGTAACAACTCCAGAAATGAGCTTGCTAAATACAATTTTGGCACCGCTTGACACATTTTTTTTTTTATTGTCTGTGTGTCTTGTCAAAGGATGAATTCTGATCATTTTAAGAAGGTTCAGTTTATTTGATCTGTTGTAACTGCAAAAACAACTTTGTACATGGTTCATTGCTTACATGTGTCAGTATTTGTTCCATTGTCAGGAGTTAAATTCTGTTTGTGTTCACAGTTAACCAGTCATGCTTTTATGTATTTTCTCAGTTCATCTTATTGTCATGGAATGGGCTGTTTGATTTGGAGGTGCTAAATGGTGCCAGTTTATTGGGACATACTGTAGTCTAGCAGTCAGTCTCTTCCAGAACATTAATGCTGTGTTTCCAAATTCTAGGAATCATAGACATGCTCCCAATGGCTGTTCCAAACAGTGGGCAGCAAAATAATGCTGCTTATAAGATGATAAGGTAATCCCAGAATGCATTGCCAGCTCAGTGAAAATTGAATCCAAGATGGTGGATAGTCAAATCACAAATGTATGTGTTTCTATAGGCAGTTTAGCTATATTTTATTCAGCAGTACAAACTATTGAAGAAAAATACCTAATCTAATTTGAAAATACACTATTTCCACAAATATTTGTGTGCTATGTATTTTTTGTGATGATATTATCGAGTCACTAGCTTAGCAACATATATCAATAGACTCAACAATTGGAAAAACAATTCCAATTGCTTGTGTTTTTATTTGGTTAGAAACCAAAATTGGTAACACTTTAGTATAGGGACCAATTCTCACTATTAACTAGTTGCTTATTAGCATGCTGTAGCGAATCAGCTCATAAGGGAAATATGAATAATTGATCATAACATTTGAAAATACACTATTTCCACAAATATTTGTGTGTGCTATGTATTTTTTGTGATGATATTATCGAGTCACTAGCTTAGCAACATATATCAATAGACTCAACAATTGGAAAAACAATTCCAATTGCTTGTGTTTTTATTTGGTTAGAAACCAAAATTGGTAACACTTTAGTATAGGGACCAATTCTCACTATTAACTAGTTGCTTATTAGCATGC
>NW_015542382.1:1060738-1065535 GCF_001515605.1 Sinocyclocheilus anshuiensis
CTACACAGTGCTGAAAAAGGGGATTTCTTCGCCCAAGATCAGACCGATTTATTCTGGTACCATTTATATGAGCTGCTAATCTGAGATTCCGTCGTCAGAAAAAGGCTATGCTCCACTAACGACAGAGATTAGGATTTCTTCGCTAAAATCAGGTTAGTTCCTTATCGTACGATTTAAACACATTATAGCATTGAAAACTTCGTACTGCTTGTAGGAAGGCACATTCAAGCTATAGTTTTATCTGATTTTGATCAGAAACTGCATTGTGCCTCTTGCTATGGAACATGCAGTGATTTTCCCTGCTTCGCATTCCATTAGGTCGTAAATATATCTGGTGTCAGGGTTGCCATGGTAACCAGGGTCCTGGGCCCTGTTCACAGACAACTTGGCACCCAGTATGTTTATTGGGTGAGGGGTCTGTGAACGTTTGTTAATCTAATGAATAATTGATTTGTTAAATCAAATGAAAAATGGTGTGTCTGATTGGTCCAGACGCTACAATGCCTATTATTAACATATTGGCTGTATGTTAGTACTTATAAAGCACATATTCTGCATGACCATATTCTACATCCCTAATCTTAATTAGGAGTTTACTACTATTAACTACAAGCGTCGTAGTTAATAGTTTAATAGAGTTGGACCGTAAAATAAAGTGACCACAAAACTTGATTTAAATAAGCAAGTCAGAGACCAAAAACATCAAGTTAGACAAAATTCACAGCAAAAAAAAAAAAGTGTGATAATTGCATATAAATTAAAATAACTAACCATATAATGCATAGATAGGACCGCAACATACTCTACCATTCACAAATTTGGATTTGGTAATTAAAAAAAAACATTTTTTCATTGTTTTTTATTGTTACCCAATGCTGCTTTTATTAGATCGAAAATACAATAAAAACAGTATTATTGTGAAAAAATGTTTTATATTTTAATACATTAAATATTTTTTTTAAATAATTAATTTATAAATTATAAGTAAATGTATTTATTTATTTATTTATTTCAAATGGGTTAAAAAACACATCTATTGTTGATGTTAAAGGCTGGCACACAATCAAACATGGTGTTTTGATGCAAATTTATCTGTTGATAATTTTTAATAATAATTTCCAAATTGGATTCATGCAGTTAACAGTAATATTACCACATTTCAATGTTGATTTTTAGGGAATTATTTGCTTGGTTTGAATGATTTTTTTTTTTTTATTGATATGTTGGGTCTCAACTTAATATTGGATGCACAATCTGGGTCATGAAGCAAAGCCAGCGTTCTAGATAGAGCTGAATGACACAACCTTTCTGCATTGATCTCTCTGACCTCTATCATGTGGTAAAAAGTTAATTTAAAACTTTACAATCTGACTTCCCACAGCTATATCGTCACACTAATGCACTGCTCGCTGACCTGAATGGATGAGACAGGAATTGTAGCATATTGCAGTAATGGCTGAGTTAAATAAAGCAGTGGACTCAAACCTCTGTTTCCTCTAACTGGCCCATGATCTATGGTAACCGCAGGTGATAGTCACTAGGATACAGGAGTGATGATGTCACGGGGATAATTAAAAAGCAATCAGCCAAAGGAAGGCGGTGCAGGTGAATAAGGTTTGATTCATGTGACCTACCAATGAGCATTTCCATTAGGAAGAGGAGAACGGGCCTTTATCACTATTCACGCCAATCTCCTCTCTCCCTCTCTCTATCTTACTTTCTCTATAGCTGCCCTACTCTTTTCTCATTTCTTTACTTCTCTTAGTTGGAAAGGCCGTATAAGTGAATGAACCACCCCCAGAGTGACCGAGTACTTCTCTTCCTTGTGTGTGCTGTGGCCACCGATGAAGTTAACGGCAACTCCATTACTACCGTCCATGAATAGCACTGACCTGAGGTCACTGAGACATTTCCAGCATGTTCTGGTTCTCCATCAGCTGCGGAAAGAGACTGACTCATACTGTAGGGAAGAAATATGTGAGATACATCAATAAAGAATAATTTACAGGTCATGTTCCTCTTTCTTTGTTGGTCATCCTCTCACTGGCCGTAGCTGTGAAACATTATGGCTTTAGTTTATGCATGGGCATTAAGCTTTGATGAACGCACATATGTCACATTTATGTCCTTCACTGAAAACATTAAGCATGTAATGAAGTGAAATCTCAGTCTCTGTTGGTCTGTAAATGATGAGAGCAGGCTGGTCACTTCGTCACTCCTATCCTCTTGTTTGCTGTTGCTTTCTTAACTGGAGTAATTTTTGAATAGGATTATAGGCAGGAATGCTTTTAATGTTTTATAATTCCTTCTTTCATTCCTTCCATACTTATTTATATACTTATATTAAATGCATGTAGTATGTGTGTGTAGAAACAGTGCCGTGAAAAGGTTTTTGCCCTCTTCCTTCCTTCCTTGTTTTTTTAGTTTCTTGCATATTTGTCACACTTAAAATATTCAGATCATCAAACTAATTTTAATATTACACAAAGATAATACAAGTAAATACAAAATGCAGTTTTTAATGATGATTTCATTTGTTAAGGGAAAAAAGCTATCCAAATCTACCTGGCCCTACGTGAAAAATGAATTGCCCCCTTCAGTTAAATCATGAAAGAACTGTGATTAACCACATTATTTTAAGAAAGAGTTAAATTTCACCAGCCACACTCAGGCTTCATTACTGCCAGACCTGTTGAATCAAGAAATCGAACCTGTCTGACAAAGTGAACACATCATGCCGCGATCTAAAGAAATTCAAGAGCAGATGAGAAACAAAACAGTTGACATGTATCAGTCTGGAAAGGGTTATAAAGCCATTTCTAAGGTTTGGGACTCCAGCGAACCACGGTCAGAGCCATTATCCATAAATGGAAAAACTTGGAACAGTGGTGAACCTTCCCAGGAGTGGCCGGCCTACCAAAATTACTCCAAGAGCGCAATGAAGGTAATCTGATTGAGATGCAGTGGCATGACCTTAAACAGTCATTTCATGCTCGAAAACCCTCCAATGTGGCTGAGTTAAAACAATTCTGCAAAGAAGAGTGGGCCAAAATTCATCCACAGCGGTGTGAAAGACCCATTGTCGCAAACGCTTGATTGTGTGAGGCCTGTGTTCCTGTCTGGTCTTGTGTTTTGTTCCCCATGTCCTAGTTTCTCTCTCCATGCCAATATTTGGTCCTTCCTGTTTCCTGTTCCCATTATGTTCGATTTATGTCAGCTGTGTTTCCCCAATTCCCTCGTTTCCTCCCTTATTACTTAAACCCTGTGTTTCCGAGTTTCTTCGTCCGGTATTGAATGTCATCTTTCCCCACTACGTGTGATTTCCTGGTTCCTTGGATATTATTAAAGTCTGTTTGTTAAGTTTACTCCACGTCTCCTCGTTCCTCTCTCCGTGCTCCTCACAGTAGCGAAACGTGACAGATTGCAGTTGTTGCTGCCAAGGGTGGCACAACCAGTTAAAACCACTTAAGCTCAGGGCGTTTTTTGGTATTTTCGCCTATATTTAACATACTCAAATTCAAATGTTTACCAATTTGCAAAAAAGAAAAAAAAAAAAGGGAAGGGGACAAAAAACATTTTCGCAACACTTTTGTTTTTGCCCCCATTTTGCCACAATAAAAGGCCACTCTAAAATGTGCAGTTTTACTGTAGTCTCTGCTCCCTCATCTGTTCTATTTTTATTCTGCTTCTCCACAATTTTCTCCAATTACTTCAGCTCAATTGTCTTTATGTATGAACTATTTAGACATAATTTTGTAGATAATGTCAGCTTTAGACATTTGATTGTTCTTCTTTTACAAACTCAAGGAGATCTAAAATACCTAGATTCTTATTCATCTGAATAACAGTAGTTAGGGCATGACTCCTCCAGTCATACTATTGACTTTTGTATTTACTTGAATTGTGATTGATCTTAACCTTCAATAGAAGACTTTACACAGCAAGCATGGAATCTGTTTCATGAGACCAGCCAAGTTCAAAGCATCTCTGTTGCAGCATTTTATTTACACAGAAGCTAAGTCTAAAACCTGAGCTTGTCCTTTGCTGCCTTGCAAACAATACTATTTTCTTTAAGAGATGCAAATCTATACTTTGTTCTCCTAAAGCTAATGATTTGTGGATATAGTGTGTGTGTGTGTGTGTGTGTGCTTGCATTAGGTAGGATATGCAGAGCTGCAGGTGCTACACCCAAGATGATCAATTTGTGGTCAGTAAATTCGGAACAAGCCATTTCCACAGGTTTATTTCAATTAGGGATGTGCATCTCATGACTCAGGCCGATACGATACGCATCTCGATGTATAGCCAATGATACAATACATTAAAGATACATATGAAGCAGCTACCGATGCGATGCGATACGATTCACCCGTTACGATTCAGTGCGATTCGATTCAACACAATGCGATTCCATGCAATACGATGCAATGAAGAAAATATGATCACTTTTAATGCCTCGAGGCCTGTTTCATAAAACAAGTTTACCAAATAAGCCAGGCTTATTTCAGTTAGTCTGACTTATTTTCACTTGATTTGGTTTCATAAAGCAAAATTACCATAGCTCAAGCTCAGTCACTCTGGCAACTTATGCTGGGAAACTAACCTGGGCTGTGTTCAGCCCAGACAAAACGGTGCAAAACGTTTTTTAAATGGAAACGGTGGTGAGTTGAACACCCTGTTCTGATGACGCAAGAGTTGCAACTTTGGCTGCTGAGAAGGCCATTCTTTGTGTTCTTTTTGAAGAATTTTCAGAGCCTGATGAAATAGGCATAAATACGTGTTTAATACTGCAAAATA
>NW_015542382.1:1065937-1066282 GCF_001515605.1 Sinocyclocheilus anshuiensis
TAGCACACCTTCCTAAGGAAAGGATATGGACCAGAAGACATTGCAATTACTAAATAATACCAAATGCATTAAACAGCACAAATATATTCGCTGTTTGCCATGGTGGATCGATTTGATCCATGATCGACATTAAGGGCTACTTAAAAATAAACGTGCACAAATTAGTGAGACTGTGTGAACTTAATTTGTCGTTTATGGAACTGCTTTAGCCCCGATTGATTTGTTAGGTTATTTCATGTCAGGTTTTGGACTTTAATCCCCGCTTTTCCTCGGGTCTCCGTGGTGTTGTGATGCGTCATATTCACGCAGCAGCAGCGGTGATGAGAGAACGCGCTTGAGAAACAG
>NW_015542382.1:1066292-1073120 GCF_001515605.1 Sinocyclocheilus anshuiensis
TTGCAACTATGGCAGCTGAGAAGGCCATTCTTTGTGTTCTTTTTGAAGAATTTTCGGAGCCTGATGAAATCGGTATAAATACGTGTTTAATACTGCAAAATACGCTCGATGTAACAGTCACTGCCCTTGCCCTCCAGAATAAAAGAGAACATACCAATCGAGTGAAGGGATTTGTGGAAACTGTGGTTCCTAATTATTGTGATCCAACATTTGCCTTGCATTTCAGGATGAAAAGACAAACATTTCAGGTTAAGGATAATCCACTTCTTACCTCCGAGACTGTGTTATGATCTATATGACCTTATTATTTTTATTGTGAGTATTAGGCTTATCATTATTGCTGATCACTGTTGTTGTGCTATGTTATTGCAATATTTACCATTATATAATCAGAGGAGTATAGGAAAGCTTATGAAAGTGTCACTCCACAATACAATAGCAAAATATATAAATATGTATAGTATTGTTATGTTACATTAATCAGTGTCTAGCACACCTTCCTAAGGAAAGGATATGGACCAGAAGACATTGCAATTACTAAATAATACCAAATGCATTAAACAGCACAAATATATTCGCTGTTTGCCATGGTGGATCGATTTGATCCATGATCGACATTAAGGGCTACTTAAAAATAAACGTGCACAAATTAGTGAGACTGTGTGAACTTAATTTGTCGTTTATGGAACTGCTTTAGCCCCGATTGATTTGTTAGGTTATTTCATGTCAGGTTTTGGACTTTAATCCCCGCTTTTCCTCGGGTCTCCGTGGTGTTGTGATGCGTCATATTCACGCAGCAGCAGTGATGAGAGAACGTGCTTGAGAAACGAGAGGAGAGAGGAGAAATCAATCTACATATAAAATATTGGTCACAGATTATTGCTCACTTTCTAAATAATAAAAGTATAGTGCATCCTAGTAATTATATATAAATAAATAGTTTTTTACAGATGCAAATGTTAGAAATGCCAACTTGTATCCCATGCACACTTTTTAAACCGATGCATCGCATCGTTACCTTTTTATGCCGATGCACTGAGCGAATCGGGGATTCTTCCCATCCCTAGTTTCAATAAATGGTCTTTTTGAATTGAAGAGGAGCTGTTAAGATCTGAAAATTACAGTCTTTATAGTTCAAAGAATTGGGAGTTTCGAAGGAACTACAAAATTTGATTTCTCCTGATAGGGTATGATCCCTTTAAAAGCACAGTTTGTAAAATCACAGCATGTGTGTAAAATCTGAGTTCCTCTGTCCTATCACAAGACTGTTCTTTAACATTGTGATGTTTTGAAGGGATTCAGAGAGACTCTACACCACTTGTGTACACACATGTACACAAAGGACTCTAAAAGCACACTCCATTTAGCACCATCTTGTTGTTCCTCTTACTTTATAGTGCTGTAGGTTAGGGGCATGTCATCAGAATGCTGTACACTTTTTCATACACATACACATACACAAACACTTGAAAACTCCCATATACACAATTTTCCCTCAGCCTTGAAATGGAGAGTTTTTAAAGGTTTATTTTTCAGCTTAGCCAACAGAACATGGGGTGAATGATCAAATAAACAAGAAACTACAAACACAACTACAGAGCACTCTGTTAAATCAGGGAATTATTGTGAGACATGAATTGGTGAAGACTAGCCTACAGTTTATACAAGGACGACACCAAAAATCAGAGATAATGAAACTTCTAGAAAGAGATGTCCTTCATCTGTGTTCTTTTGGTTTTTATCACTCTCGCTGTCTGTCTAAAGCAAAAAAACAGAGAGAGAGAGAAACATGAGTTAACAAGCAGGAAAATGCATTTATAGAAGAGAACAAGAAAAGAGAGCTGATTAGATGAACAGAAGGGAGTGATTTCAGTTAAAATAGATATATAAATATTAAAAGTGACTTAGGATTTGAATGAGTCAGAGAGTAAGAGAATATGTTAAAGAAAATTCTTCAGGGATGCTCAAATGTGTAGTATTTTTTTTAATAATCAATCAAGTTTATTAAGTTATTTACAAATGACAAGTACATCATCTCATTTAATGCTTTTTATGATGATGGTTTAAGCTATGTTTGTAATATCTTTAGTATATAGTCTATATATAAAGTTATAAAAAGTTATTTTAACATGAAAAAGACATTTTATATCATATTTTAATATTTTACAGTACATATTTCAAGTTTCAAGCGTTGGGCTATCTCAGACCACAAACTGAACCTGTGTTAAAGGGATAGTTCACCCAAAAATGAAAATCCTGTCATTAATTACTCACCCTCATGTCGTTCCAAACCCATAAGACCTTCATTCATCTTCAGAACACAAATTAAGATATTTTTGATGAAATCCGAGAGCTCTCTGACCATCCCATAAACAGCAAGGGAACTACCGCGGTCAAGGCACAGAAACGTAGTAAGGACATCGTTAAAATAATCCATGTGACATCAGTGGTTCAATTTTTGGGTGAACTGTCCCTTTAAGTCTGATTGATGAAGGTTATATTTTAATTCTGTTGCAGAGGAACTTTATTTATACATATAGGTAGAATACACAGAGCCTCGGCAAAAGTCAAATTTCCATGACAGTTTTTATAGAAGAGCTGTATTTGAAGCTAAGTCTGGAAAAGACTCTCCTAGAAATTCACAGCTAAACTGTCATTGGTGCGTGCTCTCTGAACGCTGATATAGTGCATTGTTTACTTCTTCAAAGAGAAAGCCAGCCTGCATCTTTCTTCTCTGCTAGTCCAAAATAGTCGAGTGGTTGAACAGCTCAGCAGCACACTGACCGTTTAACTCCATCACAGCATATTGCTCTGAATAAAACACATATATTTACACAGGGGAGGGACTGAAACAGAAGGAAAGGCAAAGCAAACTATGGCAAATAATAATGCTGTTGTGTACTATATCTGACAGCAGCTGTTAGTGATCGGTCAAATTTTATGGTGCTATGAGGCACAAACACAAGCAAGTTCAAATGTGTTATTGTAGTTTGGAAATATGCCCAAAAATATACAACTGGCAACCATATGAATTTATAAGCTACATTTATAAGCGACTGAAAGTGCTTATAATAAGTGGACATATTTCCAGTATCATATGAAAAATATCACACTGCTTTTTGAATATATTTTAAAAGTAATTTATTTCTGTGATGGCAAAGCTGAATTTTTAGTAGCTATTACTCTAGTCTTCAGTGTCACATGATCCTTCAGAAATCATTCTGATATGCCGATTTGGTGCTCAAAATATTTCTTATTATTATCGATGATGAAAACAATTTTTGCTGCTTTATATTTTTGTGGAAACTGTGATAAACTACCATTCTAAAGTCTGAGGCAAGTAATATTACCTAACTAACCAACTAAATTAATGAATAAATAAGAAATTCATACTTTTATTCGGGAGAATGTTTTAAATTGATCAAAGGTGACAATAAAGATATTTATAATGTTACAAAAAAATTCCTATTTCAAACAAATGTTGTTCATTGAACTTTCCATTCTCAGTTATTTTAAAATGAATAAATAGTATTTCACATTATTACTGTTTTTATTGTATTTTTCTTCAAATAAATGCAAACTTGGTGTGCGTAAGAGACTAAAAATTAAACATCTTAAAGGGATAGTTCACCCAAAATTTAAAATGTACTGTTAATTCACTCTCCCTCAGGCCATCCAAGATGTAGGTGTCTTTTTTCTTGAGTAGAACAGTAAAGAAGAGTTGGTCACACTTTATTTTAAAGTCCATTTCTCGCTATTAACAAACCATTAACTACTGTATGACTTTTGCCTCAATAAACTCCTAATTTGCTGATTAATATTAGTTAGTAAGGTAGTTGTTACGTTTAGGCATTGGGTAGGTTTAGGGATGTAGAATATGGTCATGCAGAATATGTGTTTCATAAGTACTAATAAACAGCCAATATGTTAGCATGCGAATAAGCAACTAGTTAATAGTGAGAATTGGTCCTTATACTACAGTGTTACTGAAGATTTTTAGCTGAAACCATGGTCCTTGGTGATTCATAAAATGTATGTCAGCGGCTGCCCATCTTTGGGAATAAAAAAAGCATGACAAGGAACAGAAAATAAATACCGGTGGCTCCTGACGATATATTGAGGTCTTATGAAGTGAAATGATCAGTCTGTGCAAGAAACTGAACATTATATACATTATTACCTGTAATCCATAGCCTTAGGCAAACAGGGACGTCTGATTCTTTTCAGTAAACTAGTTCTGTGTGTGTGTGCAGTGCAAACTTTGAGCCCAGCTCTCACTTGCATATATTGGATACATAGGTAACCACACAAACATTGTTTTTTTCTGTATGATAAGGAGATGACTCACATCCACTTTGCACTCAGAGAGAGTGTTTACCCTCATGCTGAGTTGAGTACTGCTACCCTTGCAGATTAGACCCATGGCTAAGTGCCTATTTCCCCTAATGCAA
Source organism: Sinocyclocheilus anshuiensis (assembly GCF_001515605.1). Classification (NCBI taxonomy): domain Eukaryota; kingdom Metazoa; phylum Chordata; class Actinopteri; order Cypriniformes; family Cyprinidae; genus Sinocyclocheilus; species Sinocyclocheilus anshuiensis. The sequence continues at coordinate 1,070,744 of NW_015542382.1, forward strand.
ATCTCACTGCTTATATAACATTATTTCACCTGTAGGTCTTATGAAGTGAAATGATCAGTCTGTGCAAGAAACTGGACATTATGACATTATATACATTATTACCTGTAATCCATAGCCTTAGGCAAACAGGGATGTCTGATTCTTTTCAGTAAACTAGTTCTGTGTGTGTGTGCAGTGCAAACTTTGAGCCCAGCTCTCACTTGCATATATTGGATACATAGGTAACCACACAAACATTGTTTTTTTCTGTATGATAAGGAGATGACTCACATCCACTTTGCACTCAGAGAGAGTGTTTACCCTCATGCTGAGTTGAGTACTGCTACCCTTGCAGATTAGACCCATGGCTAAGTGCCTATTTCCCCTAATGCAAATCTCACTGCTTATATAACATTATTTCACCTGTAAATTCATCATTTGAGTTTTGTTGATTCAGATGTGCTTTGTAACTATAGATATTTCTTCACTTTCATAACTACAGTTGGTTTTATTCTGTACCATTTGTAGGCTTGTTTATTAAGCCCAGATGCTGGTGCTCTATTTATAATTGATGCAATCTACATCTTTAACCACATTTGCTTTGAAAACAGATCATGTCTGATCTTTTTAGTTTATCTTTATGCTCAGCACAAGCTTTCAACACTAGTATATTTACTATGATCACAGTACAGCTTCAAATATAGCTTCAAAAATTGGCTTTATTTGCACAGCAGAATTAAAATCACCCATGTACAATTCACAAACCACAAGTCGTCATCTGTAACACCTTTGTCTGCTGCTCAGACTCACATCTGAAGCTGTCAGGCTGAAGAACAAGCTACGGTATAGTATTTTACTGTACAAATTGTACAAAGACAGAGGTTCTGTTCCAAAACCTAATGAGCTGCCTATGAAGTCAGCATTTTACGGCATTGTAGGCGCAATCCAGCAAAAGTTGTTTCAAAGCTCCATTAGCATTCCCATTCATCGCAATGGCAGTTGCAAAGCTGGCACAAGAAGCGAGCTATCTGGCATCTTTGCTCGTGGAACTGCAGAACTTATTTTGCCAGCAACATCAGCTGCAGGTAAATGACGTCATGACAATGCTGACTGGCTGATGGCAAATTATTTTGTCAGAATGCATAGCTAATTTTGAATGGTCACCAATAAAGAAAGACGCTATTTGACAGCATTACAAGTATCCTTTTCAAAATGCAGTGCAAATCTGTACTGAAAAAAAAGTAAATAAATAAATAGATACTTTAGTAATTAATTCCTAATCTATTTGAATATATTTTTAACACATTTTGTGTGCACCATACATATTTGTAGTAATATTAGATTATCACATGCTTAGCAATATGTGCTAACAACAAAGTATTGTAAGTCAATTCATCCATTTGTTAAGGTTAGGGGTTAGGTTTTTTTTCTGAAAATCTGATGTTTTTTTTAAGAAAAATCTGATGTTCTTGATGAAAATTGTGATTGCGATTATTTATTTTTAAAACTTTGGGTTTGCTGCTGTTTACAGGTTGCTGTTTAATTTATTTTTCCTATTTATTTATATTACTATTACTACTACTGTTCAATAAAAATAGTAATTAAAAAATAATAATTAAATTTTAAGTATACAAATTTAAGAAAAGTGTATTGTTCTTAATATACTTTCTTAATAATTATATTAATATTTATTTTATTTTATTTTATTTTAAAGTAAAACTATAAAGTTCCAATAGGCCTACTAATATGCCTTAATTTATCTTAATATCTTCAATTTCAAATGTTAAAGCTGGTTTATAAGTGTTTCCCATTACAAGTTTGGGATCATGATTGACACATTTTGTGTTCCCAAATGCGCATTTAAGTGACCAAAACTCAGAGCACAGAGATGAGTTTTGTGTGTAGCAGCATTTACTGCTAATTGACCTATCGGTAAGCCCCTCCCCTCGAACGCAGATGAGCCAATGGCAGTCGAGTATCAGTTGCACGGGGAGTAGCCTAGGGTACTTGTACCACTAATTCCAGTTATCCTGAGAGGGATAGGCAATGTAATTAATTTTATTCCATTTCCTAAATCCAACCAAAACAGAGTAAAATGTCCCTAAGCATTCAAGCCCAATCACAATGAAGACGAAAACGTTCATTTTCTGGTTGTCATACTGTCATTAAGTTATATTTTTCATCTGCTCAAGCAGAACGTTAATGTCATCTTGTGCTTCAGCAAGGTATCTCTGGCTAAAACTAGCTAATGTTAGCATTAAAGTTAGTGAGTCCATGCTAACGTACAAACCTATATAGCGAACTGTTCTCATGTCATGTACCGTGCAGTGAAAGTCAAAAACGTCTCTGGGTTACGTATGTAACCATGGTTCCCCGAGGGAACGAGACGCTGCGTCGA
>NW_015542382.1:1075526-1105793 GCF_001515605.1 Sinocyclocheilus anshuiensis
ATCCCCCGCCGCCAGATATCGTGGGCAGGGAGGAACACAGCGTTTGTAATGCCGTTCGCTCGCCATAGACTTTTTCAGGATTGTTTTTTTTTTTTTTTTATATATGCTTGTGCGGACAGACAACAGTAAATAGACAGACACATACACAGAGTGCTACTGAAGAGCAGAAGCTGGTTTGCGCTCTGCCGGATGCGCTTTTATACTTTCTGGTGCTTACGTCACCCCGCTCGTGACGTCTCGCTACTCCATTGGACTGATTTGACACGTGCTTCAGAACGCAGTCACGCAAGGGCGTTCCCAAAGCGACTTCGACGCAGCTTGAGTTCCTGAAGGGGAACACATAAACGAAGGTCTATATTAGAGTGCCTCTCCATAGTAATCTGGTTAAATGTAAATTTGTTTAATCTTACTCTGCGGTATATGAACGGTGTTGATCCGGGATGTTGTCATTGAGATCGTGACGACCATAACATAATTCTCCCGTTTGCATTGTGATCTGTATTTTTACATATTTATTTTAATATCTTTTATATATCCCGCATGGCATATTTAAGTCCCACTTGAAAGTCCATCTGTGTCCCAAATTTATCAGAAACACCTCGGAAGAAGGTTTTCACTGACAGCTGTCATTGTAAGACAGTGAGCAACTCCGTTTGTTTGTCCGAGTGAGCAACAGTAACTAAGGGGGGCGGGGCTTACCGATAGGTCAATTGAGACACTGAAAACAGCAGATCATGAGCTGCTTGCATGTAAAATAACAGATGTCTATCCAGAATATTTTAGATCAGTTACTCTTGAGACTTTTAAGTTTGGATGCTGTCTTAGAAGGCAGCTGCCTATGTAGGCAAGCTCACTAGGTTCTTGAACAGGTTGAGAGGAGAAAAGGAAATGAACAAGGAGCCTGAGAGGGAAACGAGCAAATTAAAAAGACACAGAAAGAAAAAGGTTGTTATTGTGACGATTCGCACCAGTGCCTGAGAAGTTTTGAGAACAAGAAATGACACTCCAACTTCATTTCACTCTTTCTCGCTCTCCCTCTTCTGTTCTTTCCGCTATATTCAATCATCATTACGGCTGTCTTCCAAAGTTAGAGGCAAAGAGAAATCTTCCTTCTCTGTTGCATATCCTGCAGTCTGCAGAGGCTTAATCCCAGACTAGTATCATTCATAACTAATGTACTGTGTGCTGGAGCTGTTTTTTTTTTTCGTACACTGTGTACAGTGCATCTGTTGATACCAACGACTGTCAGTATACTTCTGTGTGACAGTTAAAATACAGACTGTATTCTTTTGTGAATCCCTAACAAAGTAATTCAGTGATTGATGACTCTAATTAATGGGTTGATGCATAGTTGACGCAACAAAACTCAGACTCGATAAAACTTGCAGAGAATTGTTCATTAGTTTATCCAGAAGATTAATTTCTCTGGACGGAAAATATGTCTACAAAACATACTCAATACGGAGTTTTCTTCTTCTATTAAGAAATGTTTATTCATAGGACTTATTGACTCACCCAATCAATTTCATAAAGCAGGCCAGCTCATAAAACAATGGACTAAATTTAGCCACAATTTAGGAAAAAACAAGTTGAAGTGAAGAAAATACACCTATGCATTTCCTACACATTCTCTTATGGGCCGACAACAAAGCTATCTCTCCCTCCTTCAGTTCAGAAAGGCTGACGTGTAACTTTATGAGCTCTCCATACATTATCTATATGCTAATGTACGGAAGGTCAATGAGGAACAAGACGAGGGTAAGCTAATGGAGGCAGCGGTGAGAGGCAGCACACATGTACTACAGGAGAGGAGGAAAGGGGAGCCGTACTGAAGTGCTGCCACAGGGTTAGCGCTTTAAATCTTAACAATAACCTTTATTGTCTGCCCTGCAATAACTGCTCTCAACCTCTGCCACTGCAAAAGAGAGAGAAATGGGATGAGGCTGAATGTGACAAGTAATGGATAGGAAAGGAAGGAACACTCACTCATACACTCAGAGATAAAGGAAATGAGACCTTGCGGTAGAACCAGACCTTCTCGGCACTTACAGTGCAGAAATGTCTGTTTATTATGTTAAATTACCTTTTTACATTTCCAGAAGAGAATCTGCAAATCCTGCTGCCACAGTGCAATATTATGGGTGATTGCTGCTGCGTTTCGAGGCATTTCTGGTGCATTGCTACACGGTTGCTAGAGTTTTATGGGTGTTTTTTTGTTTTTTTTGGTGGAAATGCTTTCATTGACATAGCAAAAATAGAGACGTAAAGGTGCGGTGAAATTTGTAGCAAAATTTTGCATGCAAAAAACAACCATTGTCTATTGTCAATAGTGTGGTGATGCATGCAGAAGTCACTTTCAAACCAAGCAGCTTTCTGTTGGTTAACACAACAAATTCACGTGATCTGCATGAGGAAATATTTCACCCTCACTTAAAATTTCAGATGGCACAAATTCCCCAGTTTATCGAGAAATGTTGTCAAAAGTATAAGTTACTCAGTATTATTACACAGAATAAAGATGACTGATTCATAAATTGTAAAAATTCTCTATTAATAGTATTGCCGTATTGTTGTGTTTTTCATTTTGTTGCCAGGTCAGTTGTTTTGTGCATTGTACAGATTATAACATAATGAACAAGTAAGATTTTACTCTTGAGAGATAAGTAATGGATGTATAGGAAAGGAAGGACATTGAATCATGCATTCAGAGATAAAAGAAATGAGGCCTTGCATTTGAACCAAACAGTCTTTTCTGCACTTCTCTGCAAAAATGGATGTTTATTATTTTAAATTATTTCTAGTGTGTTGCTACACAGTCACTGTTTTATGGGTGGTTGCTTGGTGGAACTTTTTAAATTTACAAAGAAAAATAGACAAGTAAATGTGTGGTCACATTAGCAAAAGTTTTGCCAAAGTTGTGCCAAAATTTAATAGGCAAAAATGTGAAACATCCATTGTTAATAGTGTGGCAATGCACGAAGCACCAATCACAAATCACAAAGTAGCCTCTTTCAAACCATGCAGCTTTCTGTAAGTTAATGTGACAAATTTGTGTGACCAACTTAAAGCTATTGGGAAATCTGCATGGGGAAATCTTTCAAGTTTCTGATCGCAGAGATTTCTATTAAAATGACTGGAGTTCACCAAGCAATGGAAAGTGTGACCATAACATAACTGCCAATATTGTTGTAAAAATGAAAGTTACTTATCATTGTTCCACAGTTCTCTAAAATATTTGATTCTGATTGTTCAGTCATGATATTCCAAGGTCTGATATTTCCTGATAATGACCATTGTCAATAGCAATGCTGTAAAACATTCTTTCATGTCACATTTATTATTCCACAGACTCGTTCTATCTTGTTTCATGCAAAAGCATCGGGTGCTGTTTTGTTATTCAGTTATCGATTGTATTGAAAATTAAATCGGAAGGCTACGGTATTAATAGCATTGCAATATTGTTGGCAACAAGACAATTTTTGTAATGCGTTGTACAGATTATAGCATAATGAACAAGTAAGTAGCTTTACTACAGTTTCAACTCATATCAATATTGTGTGTCCACATTAGGCATTTGTCGGTATCAAATTTTCATGTTGCGATTAATTGCTAAAGCTTTTATCACGGTATACAGTATTATCAGCATAAAATTAGTTGCAACAAAAGTGTTGTCATAATACAGTATAACAGTTTTTTTTTTTACTTTTTTCTTATAACAAAAAGAACTGAACATTTAAATACAATAAAGCAATGCACAAAAATTTATAAAGTAAACAAATGTTTCAAATAGATTAAAGTGCAAAAGAATTATAAAGAACAATAGGTAACACTTTACAATAAAGTCTCATTAGGTAACCTTAGTGCATTCACATTAACAATGAGCAATAGCTACATTGCAGAAGTTATTATTCTTTGTTAAAAAAAATACAACTGTTAGTTCATGTTAGCTCGGCTTTACTAAATTAAACAGTTACAACTTTTGATTTTAACAACGTGTTAATGAGCAATAGCTACATTGCAGAAGTTATTATTCTTTGTTAAAAAAAATACAACTGTTAGTTCATGTTAGCTCGGGTTTACTAAATTAAACAGTTACAACTTTTGATTTTAACAACGTGTTAAAATTTTTAATTAAATTAAATTAACTAAGATTAATGAATGCTTAGAAGATTTGTTTTTTCACTGGCATTTTATGTTAACTAATAAATTAACTTATGGAGCTTTAATTTAAAGTGTGACTGAACAATAAAAAATCAAAACATTGTCAAACAATATCTAGGGCATGTTGTAGTCGAGATTAAAATGTAATACAGTTTGAAAATAAATAGCCTATTAAGTCTAAGTATTTAAGTATTCTGTGCTGTGTTGAACACCATTGCAAATACAAAAATCTGAATTGTTGTTTGAAAAATTTAGGATAATAGGATTTTGTGTAGTGTGAGATACTGGTGTAAATTTGCATCTACTACTAGCTTTGTTGTGAGTGGCTTATTTTCTTGTCATCCATGCATGTGTGTTTGGTGTGAGTCAGTTCCACGCTGCACAAATGGACAGTGTCTCTCTCCAGCAGTAGTGTATTGCCAAGGTTAAATGTGGTCGGTTGATTATCTTGTCCCATTGATTATCTGACCGGTTGATGGACACCTGCCGATAGCCAATATTACACTTTGGCAAGTCAATGTCACATCGTCACCTCCCATTGACACAAATAGACTCAGTTTTGACAGAACATTTTCATTCCATCTCACTACAGACAATGCAGAAATACAGAGAAGGGGTTCGGGGGGGGAGCAAAAATGAATGTTTTTGAAATTAAACATGGCAGAATTCCCAGTAAATCCATAAACATGTCCCCCCCCCACATCACTATCTGATGCATATTCAAGGTGAATCAAGCCTGTAGGGGTGTGCAAATTAGCAAATTATTTACATATGCCATTCGTGTGCAAACAAAAGCAAAATTTACATCACATTGAATCCAGGAACCGACTCCAAACCGCCATGAGCTGAGATCTCACAGCAAGTTTATGATTATGTGGCATATACCTTAGATGGCTGGCATATTCATATTAAAATCCATATTTCAGGCCAGGTTCAAGACTTTGATGGGTAAATAACGGCTCGTTTTAACAATTAGATGGTGGAGGTCTATGAAGCTCTGGGCTGCAGTTATATTCCGAGATAAGCTTATTGGATATGATGGAGAACCGCTCTACACATGACCTTGCTGCTTCTCTCTGAAGAAAGAGAATGAGAGAGGGTGTGGGTGTGTTAAGCATGTCCCACTTGGCATTTTGCAGCTGAAGAAAAGATGGAGAGAGAGAGAGAGAGAGAGAGAGAGAGAGAAATAGAACACTTTGTGCAAATGTGTCTCACTTCATATCTCTTTGCTAAAGGTCCCTGGGGTCCCGTGTGGAGAACGGTCAGAGTTCAGTGGGGTATTAGATTGGGTCTTTGACTCCAGGGGAGAGCTGTCCCATAATGCTCATCTGTGTACAAGCCTACCCAAGTCTATCACACAGCGCATTACACAACAAAAAAAACATACAGCTTTCCAGCTCCCGAAAAAGCAACTGCTGAACAGTGTTGTGTTTAGTGATACAGCTTCTTTTATCTTTCCTTATCTCTGTCTGCCTTTCTGCCTCCATTTCTCTCAAGCTCAGTGGCACATACCAATTCACATGCTTACTGTATATTAGGCAAGTATAGCTGTCTAATAAGCTACTTGTGATTATATAGAAAGAGTTGCCAACTAGCTACTTCCTTTTGAAGCTGATCACATATAAAATATTTATGTAATTATACAGTATAGGGCTATATATAAAGGCATGTTTAATTTGACATGTTTACCTTTTATTCTATCAGATGATATTTCATGTATAATTTAGCTCTTTCTGCTAGAGGAATCGCTTTTTGGTCCAAAAGTGTTTCAGATTGTTCAGGATCATTGAATCATGCATGCTACCGGATGTACACTTCAAAACATGGCAGGTGAACCAGTTATGTTGAAGCATTTGGAATACTGTTTTGAGTGTACTGTTTTGGTATTGACTAATTATAACCTTGCAGCATACTGTATAGGATAGAGACCATGAAAAATGTGGAGACGTGAGTGGAGTGACAAAAGTTGTCCCGTCAGTCAACAAAGCGGAGTACACTGCAAGCACCAGTGTTGATACCAATAGCATTTAGCACAGCAGAGTTACTTCCAAAAAGCTAGTAGTTATTTCTCAGGATTTTTTTGAAGTTTGATACTTTCAGAATTTTTTTAAAGTTTGAAAATTTGATTAAAGTCTGGTCAGTTGCTGTTTTTCAGACTGAGTAAACAGTCTAAAATTATTCAATACGATATGACATAATGAAATATTTACCAAATATTAAAGGCATAAGAGAGAAACAATGACTAAAGAACTGTACAGATTTGCACCACAAGCCTGTAGTGCCAATAGTGTTCTTCTTTGGTTGTTACGGGAATATTTTCATTTTATCGCTTGTGATGTGTCCATCTACATCACAAGCGATAAAATGAAAATATTCCCGTAACAACCAACGAAGAACACTATTGGCATTATAGTGCATTTATTTATATTCATATAATGCACTATTTGCATTATAATGTTTTACTACAAAGGCATTTTTAACAACACGCCTTAAGCTTGATAAACTCAATATAATGCATGGCCTCGACTGGCTTATAGCTTGGATGAACCATCAGTCTACTTGCGAGAGAGACAGAGAGATGGTAGATAGTGCTTGAAGTGTTTTAGACCCTAGGCTTGTGTAATAACTGTCATCCATATTTTATGGTGGTGGGGCAGGATGGGTGGTGTTATTGTGAGATGATATCTAAACCCAAGTGCGCTGTAGGATTTTTGCCCCTGTTTTGCCTTTTGAGACAAAACTCACTGAAATGCAAAAAGTCCTTTGCGATGAATCTTAGCATCTGATCAAATTTGCTTGCTTTTGTTTGCACAGCAATTACATTGTAGCCAACACATCTTTCACAGGACAGTAGAGACCCAAGAGATGCAATTCTAACCTGTTACTACATGTTTCGCCTTTGTATAACAGTGTAGCTGACATTTGATTAACTGACAGACATTAAGAGCATCTGCTGGAAAAGTGCCTTTAGAAAAACACAGATATATTGAGAGTTAAGTGTTTAACTGGTTATTCATGTTGGTTATGAATTTTTTAAATAATAACCAGAGAATTATGTCCTTGAGGTGTCTGTTGATAGAAGAACTCTTTTCACACTTGTAGTTGCTCACGGCCTTGGAAAAGCTCTGAGATTTTTTTCTTCAAAACAACAGTTCAGACCTACTCGACCCTAACCAATTAACACAATGTTCATGTTCCCCTTACCACTCTCTCACACACATACACACACACACTGTACTGTATACAGATGTTCTTAGAGCTCAGATAATCCAAGCTAAGGCATGGATGTATGCTCTATTTGATGTACAGTGGGCTCCAAACATTTTTGAACACGTAAACTGTGGTTGTATATTAATTTTGTTTCTTTGGATAACCTTTAGATATATGAGACCAAGTGGCATATGTGCAATTAGTTTTAACCAACTGTACCCAAGGTTAATTTTAGTGCATGCATGAAGTCAGTTATTTTTACTTTCGAAGTCTCTCAGACTTGCAGTCAATTAGTATCATAGAATATCAGTTATTTAGACTTTTCCATGACAAGTCGGTTACTTGAGGCTGTAACATGTCATGTGGTGCAACTCACCAAAAATGTAATGAGTTAATAATTAATGATATGCAAAAAAATGCTGTTTACCTAACAATTCATAATTCCTTAAGTATCCAAGTACGTTTGAGGCCACTGCAGATGCTCCGCTGCTCTGTGGTAATAGTATCTTGGTCTAACCAACATGAGAGATTAAAGAAATTAAAATTAGCTGAAAATTTACATGTAGATGTGTGTATTTCTTCATCAGAACAGATTTGGAGACATTCAGTATTATGTCACTTGCTCACCAATGAATGTAGTGAATGGGTGCCGTCAGAATGAGAGTTTAAATAGCTGATAAAAACATCACAGTAATTCACAAGTAATCCACATGGCTCCAGTACAACAATTACAGTAACATCATCTAAATTGAAAAGCTCTTTTTACTTTACAAGACATTGATATATCGAATGGAGTCATGTGGATTACTTGTGAATTATTGTGATGTTTTAGCAGCTGTTTGGACTCTCATTCTGACGGCACCCATTGACTGCAGAGGATCCATTGGTGACCAAGTGATGTAATGCTAAATTTCTCCAAATCTGTTTCTTCAAAGAAGAGGTTCTATGCAGAGAACCTGACATGTCCAGTCACGCAATACAGCCGCAGTTCAGTTGAACGAGTGAAAGGATGCGATCTGTCTGTTCTCAGCGCTCAGGTCAGTTAATACATTTAAACAGCTCAGTCTGCTGTTATCTCTGCCGTCCAGACCATAAAGACAAATTAGCAAAGGGCCAAAGAGACACGCATACACACACACACTCGGAGCCTGTCTAACATAACACTATTTATCTCTCTCTAAATTATCAACGAACACGCAGCATCTGTTTAGACAGCAAGAGGGATAGAGAAAACATTGCTGACGATCTCTCTCTCTCTCTCTCTCTCTCTCTGTTGAGAGTTGTTAATGTGAGTGTGTATGTGAGAGAGAGAGAGAGTGAGTGAGTGAGTTTTTGTGAGTTCTCCGCGTTGTTGTTAAGAGCCTGTTTATTTGATTACTTGCCTACTGGGAGAAACTGACAATCACGTTGAACACAAGCAGACATACACAGACAGGATGTTCTTATGTTGTTCACGACGTATTTTGTTGTTTATAGCCATTGTGCATGAAAGTCTCTTAGGGGTGATTGAATATAATTGGATGTTTATTGGTATGATGTAGTGAACCACATGCGGTGTGTGTGTTCTTACAAGGTGTATTAACAATGCAACACAAGCCCCACGTCAACCAGAGCATTAATAATTATAGGCTCAGCATGTCACAGCCATCTGGGGGGTCGGACCCTTAAATTCAGGGGAGCTGTAAAATAAACACGCAGATATGCTGTAGGGCAGGTAAGAACAGAACACACCACATTTGGATGTCTCTCTTTATTTCTGGACACACTAACAAGAAGTTTTTATTCCTATGGTGTTAATGGTGTTAATGTACTGAGTTATTATCTGCAGGTATAAGTAGGCTCACATGGAATCTACAAATTTTTTCCTGATTGTGGAGAAAGAAAAATAATTTATTTGATCCATCTATCTATCTATCTATCTATCTATCTATCTATCTATCTATCCATCCATCCATCCATCCATCCATCCGTCTATCTGTCTGTCTGTCTTATCCGTCTGTTGTTCTATCTGTCCATCCATCATCCATCTGTAGGTTTGTCTGTCCATCCATCCATTGATCTGTCTATATATGTGTAGTTCTATCGTTGTCCTGTTGTTTTATCTATCCATCTGTCACCCTGACATTTTATCCATCGATCCATTGTTCTGTCTATATATCTGTAGTTCTATCAGTTGTTCTATTGTTTTGTCTTTCTTTCATTTCAATTCTGCTTCCTTATATGCATCCTGTTTGCTATTTCAATTCATTTCTGATGAATGGCACATAATCTTAAATTATGTGATTCGTTAATTAAATGAATCACAAAAAAATAACATCAGTATTTACTGAAAAAAGGCCCCAGATAATTCAAAGACATTACATTATTTGGGCAGACAAATAATCTATTAAATGAACTTCACAAAAAATGACTTTAGAAAACGCTATTTTGAATTTAATTTTCCATTTATTAACTTTATAATTACTTGTTCTTAATTGACAGATCCTAAATAAGAGTATAATTTAATTAAGGGAATTTAAAGTAAGGCAAAGGCACATGGCTCTTCTCTTATTTAACAGCACTCTTTGAAGACCGAGTGAAAAAGAGCGGATGGGACCTCTAAGAAAAATCCTGGAGTGGGTGGGCATTTTTGTACAATGTCATCTTTGCATTCTTTGTGTTTTATCTGTTATTTCCAAATACTGTGCACACAGACAAGGTGCTAAAACAGAAAAAGCTGTGTTGGCAGTTGAGTGCAATCATTGAGATAATTAGGGAGAGATTTAATCTAATCTACACTGGGCTAAAGTTCAATAACGCTTTTATCAGGGAATCAGCCAGTACTCACACAAACATCACCAAGGATACTCAGACCGGACACTACTGTCTGCCTCAAACTAAATATAACTCTAAAGAGATGATGCTTTAACCATATGGAATGAGAACATGTTGCTTTTGGCAAGTCTCCAGTGGAAAAGAACATTTTATTGTTGAGAAGTTCCTCTCTTATATCTCAGAAGGCTTCTCAATAATGTCTCAACTCAGTTTCAGATGGTTCTTCTAAAATTAGGAGACATACAGTAAGATTTTAAAGCTATAAAGATATATATTTTTGAGACTCTAGTATCTTGGCTTTGGGATCTTGGTGTGTTTGAAAGCTCAATTCTGAAACTCATAGAGGAGACACATTGTAGATAACTCAATATTTTTCCCCAGAATCCCACTCCACATAACTGTATGTTAAACATCAGATATGTTCTTGTGTCACATAGCGGTTTCGGTATGAAGCGATAAATTGTGTTACTGAAAGCATGTAATTTTGCTTGTTAAAATGTTTCTCTTTGCTTTCCATTCAGTCTCGTTGTCTGAGAGAAACACAGCAATATTTTTTTCATAAATATATTTTTATGAAATTTCAGGGAATATTCATGATTTTAACAGCCTTAAGCTGCTATGGGTCATGCCCTTTCCTCTTTGGCTATCTATTGATGTTTATGGCATACAGTGAGGTTGTATTGTATCTGAGCTTCCTTTTGTGTATGAATTATCAATGTGCTCCAGAGCTGCTCTAAACTGTGTTTGGATGTGATTTATTCTTTTCTTTTTCAGATTTCCCTATTTTCTCATCTCCACAGAGAGCAGGGCCTGTGTATGATAGTTTTGCGCTTGTCTGTGTATAAGAATAGGTAGATATGCTTTATTCAGTTATGCAGCACACTTGCTGCCATAGCGCACGTTCAGTTGGGTGGACTGCGACTGCTACAGAATAGATAGATGCTCATTTCACATTACAGGCTCGCTTTAGATCAAACAGATCACTACTGCTTTATCTCAAATACAGCAATGCAACTCCAGACTCTTATCTGCAAACTTCTACAACGTTTCATTGCTGAATGTGACCCTCATTATTACTCAGAGCGAGAGAGAGGATGGTTCGCGTTTATAGCGATATCTGTGAATTTACTTTGTGAGCTGTTCAGTGCTGAGTGAATCATATTACCCACTGTGCTTTCTCACATCAGTCTAGTGTTGGTAATAATAAAAAATAAACTAGACTTAGAAAATGTGAGTGGTGCTGGCTCATCCATAACTCACTGTCACAATGGATACTGGGTGTATATAAGCAGTGTGGCACAGTATTTGAAATGTGTGAAAGTTTGGAAAGAAAAAAAATTCAAGAGGTGTTTTGTGACAATCAGTGACAATCAATGACAAACAACAATGACATTGTTTCCAGATTGAGTGGTGAACCTCAACTTCTGGAAGTTACATACAGCTAGCCAATCAAATTGTTGAAACAAAACACAAAACAATTGTTGAATCAAAACACAAGTTGTGTTTTTCATCCAGCTTATGCGATTTGCACTGATCAGCCACAACATTAAAACCACTTAACCTAATATCATACATGTCCCCCTCGTGCTGCCAAAATAGGTTTGATGCGTCAAGGCATGGACTGCACAAGAGCTCTGAACATGTGCTGTGTTATCTGGCACCAAGACATTAGCAGCAAATCCTTTAAGTCCTGCAAGTTGTGATGTGGGGCCTCCGTGGATTGGATTTGTTGGTCCAGCATATCCCATAGATCAGGGGTGGCGAACGTCGGTCCTGGAGAGCCGCAGCCCTGCAGAGTTTTGCTTCAACCCTAATCAAACACACCTGAACAAGCTAATCAAGGTCTGAAGGGTTACTAGGAAGCTACAGGCAGGTCAGTTTTAATTAGGGTTAGAGCTGAACTCTGCAGGGCTGCGGCTCTCCAGGACCGGAGTTCGCCACCCCTGCCATAGATGCTCAATCGGTTTGAGATCTGGGGAATTTGGAAGCTAAGGCAACACCTTGAGCTCATGTTCCTCAAACCTTTAGCTATAATTCATCTGTGTGATCAGACTAAATGTGCTAGCCTTCGCTTCCCACAAGAAACGATGAGACTCGGGCACTCATGATTCTAATTCCAGTTGACCGGTTGTCCTTTTTTGCACCACTTTTGGTAGGTATTCTGCAAGACTTAACATTTTGGAGATGCTCAGACCCAGTCGACTTGCTATCACTATTTGGCCCTTGTTAAAATCATGAAAAAATATTGAATTAATTATACCAGGTCAATCCTACTGTAATTGTCATGATCTCGTTATACTGTATCTGTGGGGCTCTGAAATCATCCCCACCTTTCCTCCCATTAGTAATGGCTTTGTTCGTGTGCATGCACAATGTGTATTGACTGAGAATTTTAAGATGGGCAAACCTGTCATGGAGCTAGAATGGAAGGGAAAAGGAAAATGTGGAATGAAGCGAAAGAGGTGAATGAGGTAGAGGTGAAGTGAGAGAGAAGGTGAGAAGAGAGACCTGCATATAAAACAGTGAAGAAGCAAAAAGAAAAATGGATGTTCAGTCGGAAAGTATGAGAGACTGGCAGGTGGGAAGGGAGAGGCAGCTTTCATGTTTAAAAGAAGGCAGAGAAAGACGCAGAAGTTCAAAAAAGAGATGGATGAGAGAAAACTAAAGAGAACTCGCTGAGAGAGCCTTATCAAAGACGAGACAAAGAGAAACAGTTGGAAAAAGGATTGACGTGTTAAGACAACGGACAGTTTACGTGACATCACAGGGCTGGGTTCAAATAGAATCTGTAAATCTATAACTTGTACATAAACACAGCCAGAGGAATATTTACATACATTATAAACAAACACCCTACCTGGCTTGCATCTGTCCTTTTGTCTAATATAGATTTTAGAGGTAATTTTATATAAATGTTGCAACAAATTAACTTCTTTTTAAACCCCCAATATCTGTGCACCAGACTTGGTTAACAAAATTGCTTCTAAAATGTTTGTGTCTGCCTATAAAGGACAGAAAATCACAAATAAGATCTCTTTGATAACACAAGTGTGTCTCCTAGACCAGATGGAAACAGTTGCAAAAGCCAGATTTCAATATGAGCTCAAACATTTCTCATAGTACTTGAAGAACAAGTGTTCTGAGGTCTGTTTACATTAAAGAAATAGTTCAACAAAAAATATGGTGAGAATTTACTCAGCCTTAATCATTACTGCATTTTAACTTTAAACTGTTGCATCTGGCCAAAATAAAAAATACAATAAATATCTGTGCATATTTCTCTCCTGATTCAGACGAGATACATTTTTCTGGAGAAAGCAATGATATAGATAGAGGACTCATATTTTAAGTCCATAATCTAAATAAAAGTCCTAATTTAGCTAGAAGCAAAGTCTTTAATTAAAATACAAGTCCATAATCTATAAAAACACTGTGTTTTTGATTAGAAAAAGGTGCTTGAGTCAGACGATATGAATTTTTAACTGGAGAAAGCAATAATATATATATTCATAGCTTTATATTAGATTTCAACAGATCTGTTGTTTTTTGGTATAGCAACAGTGGCTCAACCAATGGCGTGAGTTTGGGGCGGCGCTACTTTCTTTGTCCGGAAAAATCTGTTTGAAAACAATCATGATTTATGAAATACTGATGTTAGTAGCACAGAAATTACACACTTTACCCTAAACTGAAACATTTCACTTTGAAACAGCAACCTCAGAGGAATACAGTTTTCCTCTGGGTGTCTTTCAGGCTTTTTCTGAGTAGGTGATGGAGTGAACAGTGATCGAGGAGAGGTCGTATAAAAACAGCCAAACTCTTTGTTGCTCTGGAATAACAACGCGCTTCTATTTCAGACGCATCTCGTCGTGCTTGAAAACGGACGGCCCTGCTTTCTCTTTTTTCTCTTTTTTTTTGTCTTTCACTCCTTTCGTTCCATTTGCCAAAGTTAGCAGCAGACACAGGTTAAGAAAGCCAAATGCTGCCATGAGAGATTCAGGAAGATCAGTCATTGTTTTGGGTCACTGTGATTTATGAGAGTCTGAGTATCAAAACAGCGGCGCTCTCGCACAGAAAAACTGGCCTATTAAAAAGGCTCCTCAGAACCATCATTTTCACCTTTTCGTTTGTTCGTCTGTCCTTCCCCTCATCTCTACATTTCACCTCAGTTTGATTCTGCCCCTCCGTCACACCCTCGGCCTTATTAAACATGTGATTAACATCTTAAGCTGCGTGTTGTTTTTTTGGATTAACAAGAATGCGGAGGCGAAGATTGCGATTCTGTTAGCGATTATGTGTTTTTGGCAGTTTGAGAAAGTACATTGTTGTTCCTCTTTGGTGCTTTTTTTATGTTGTTGCGGTGTTGAATTTTGGGCTTAATGAATGCGAGGTTGTTTGTTGAGATGTGATCCCATGAGAAGCTCTCTGTGGAGGGCGATAACAGCAGTGTTAAAACATGGATTAGGCTCCGAAACGTAATCACGTCTAGGATCTGCTCTCGATTTGAGTGGCTGCTTGACTAACACTATAAGAGATAGGGGCTTCCGAGCACGCTGAAGGCACAGTGTGTTATGGGTAATGAGAACATGCTGTTGGGTGTTAAAATGTGGTTGAGTTTTTTAATCTTTTAGTTACCTAAATATTGCACTTGTGAAAGTCAAATTAGAGGGACTGAATGCAGTGTTTTTGAGTTTTAGAACATTGTTTATTAAAATTGAGAACGGTTTGAACTTAAACTAAAGTTGTATACATTAAAGAGAACCAGAGAAGAGTGTAGCAGGTGGAAGAAAAGTTAAACAGGAAGAAGATAAGGATGGAAGGAAGTGGAATGAAGAGAGAGAGATGGAAGGATGTGAGGAGTAGGAAAGTTGGATGCATTTCAGCACATCAGTCTGTACAAGGGGCTCGGTCACATAAAGAGAAACCAGGGGTGATTGATGCTCCACAGACAAAATTTAAGAGCTTGTGTGTGAGAGAGAGAGTGAAACTCTTTTCTTTTTAGTCTAAATGAAAGCATAGATTATTGTACTTCTCCAAAGCCCAGTTAGCTACTTTTCTATCTAGTAAATACATACATGGTTTTGAAAGTCTCTTATGTTCATTAAATGGTTAGTTCACCCAAAAATGAAAATTAGCCCATAAATTACTCACCCTCAAGTCATCCTAGATGTATATGACTTTCTTCTTTCAGACGAATCCAGTCGGAGTTATATTAAAATTTGTCTTTGATCTTTCAAGCTGTTTAATGGCAGTCAGCGGGTGTTGCAGTGCATCAGTCCAAAAGAAGTGAAATAAAAAGCGCCCATCCGTAATAAAAAGTGTCTCACACGGCTCCGGGGGATGAACAAAGTCCTCCTGTAGCGAATCGATGCGTTTTTGTAAGAAAAATAACCATATTTAAAACGTAATAATCAATTTAATCTAGCTTGCACTCACTGTTGTACACGGAAGCAGCTCCGGGAGGATGACGTATGAGGTCGGCATTGCGCATGCGCCGCTCAGAAGTGACGAACGCAGAAGCGCAGGGGAGAGATCAAAACAAAACAACGGTCACTTATTAGAAGTACAAAACGAGGATTTGTAAAGAAGAATGTCAGAGGATTTCAATATAAGCCAAGAGGAGACTGGTTTTCTTGCTGGGTTACTTTTGAGGTCTGGTACAAATATCACATAGGCTACAAAAATACATAGGCTGCTATATAATAATAATAATAATAATAATAATAATTCAATATGTACGCATGAGAAATCATTAAAAGATCGCAATCTTGATTCAAACACACACAATCTTATTCCTAAATGACAATTCTGCTATGTCAATTAAACCTTTGAAATCGCAATCACATCGGAATATTTAAACCTACTTTTGCGCAGCCGCTGATCCAGAGAGAGCAGCTCATCATGTAAGCTTTATGTTTGAAACAGTCCACACAGTAAGCTTCATTTCTGTATTGCAAACATTAAATAATAATGAAAGTATTGGGATAACATTTTATAGTCCGGACATAGACTCTGATGTTGCGGCAGTTGCTATCAAAATGAGTAATTGACCTTTGAAAGAAATGTTACACTTCAAATATTATGTTACATTAAGTGGCGACCAGTGACTGTTAAAATGTATTTGATGTCTGAATCATTCATTCAAGAGGTTCGTTCAAAAACTTTGGACGAAACAAGTCTTTCGTTTATTTCAAAAGATTTTTTACATAATGATTTCATTTAAATTAATACATAATCTTAATTTTAAAAGATTCTCATTTATAACATTTTGGACATTTATAAATAGACTCATTTATAACATTAAATAAAACATTTTGTCAGAAACTCAAGTAAATTAGCTTACATATTATTTTGATTGGTTGTGGGATGTTTTGTTTTCAGAATTGAAGCAAACCCACCCCCACCCCACAACGGGCCTCCACCCAACACACTTTGGGTTCATTCCGCGATCCATGACTGCATCTATTTGATTTAAAAATACAGTTCAAGGTAGAGTAGGTGATTATGGAAAGGCTAGCGATACTAGCAGGAGACTAACCTGCTACAATGAGAGACGGCGTTGGTGGAGGATTGAATGCAACACTGTCAGATTACCTCATGTCTCATTCACCATGAGAAATCATTACAGTACAAAGCAATTCAATTCAATTCAAGTTTATTTGTATAACGCTTTTCACGATACAAAATGTTGCAAAGCAAATTTACAGCAAATTAAGTTTCTACAATATTTAGTGGTAGCTTATCAGTGGTGACTGTCAGTTAATGTATATATGGCAGAAATGTACAGAAAAATCAAGTAAAGACGTAATCAAACAGACAATGAACACTATTAACAGCAATTATTATATGATGCAATCAAACTTATAGCAAAATGTGGTAGTTCTGTATGTTGTTTCAGGGTTGGCATCATCTGAGGTCCTCTGAGTTTGTTATTGTATTTCTGATGTTATCTATTTTATTAGTGTTTAAAGCACATAATATTACAATAATAGCGCCTTTCATTCTCACTGGAACGTGCTGATGACGTATCATGTATGTGCAAACAGGGTGCACAGAGGTATGCAAATACATATTTGACAGGCAGTAATGTCGTAATGTTCGGACCAAACATTTTGATTGGATGAACATTTTATGGTCCTACGCTTTCCACAGACGATATAAATACATATAAATAAAATTCGACCACTTAACTTAGTGATTACTATCAGGATGTGAAGAGACTTTCACCGAGCATAAATAAAAATGTTTTTGAACCAAATCACCTACCCTGCCTTTAATGCAATATTATTGAGAAATATTATTGCCATTTTCTATTTTTATATTATTAATGGTTTATATATAAATGTCATTTATTTCTGTGATGTGCTGAATTTTCAGCAATCATTACTTTAGTCTTCTGTGTCACATGATCCTTCATAAATCATTCTAATATGCTGATTTGGTGCTTACAGTATTTCACATTATAATCAATGTTGCAAACAACAGATTTATACTTTAAATAAATGCTGTTCTTATGAATTTTCCATTCATATTCTTTGATGAATAGAAAGTTCTAAAATAACAGAGTTTAATTGAAACATAAATCTTCATCCAAAAAATGTTTTCAAAGTTGATTATAATGATAAATGTTTTAATGATAAAAGTCTTCACTGTCACTTTTGATCAATTTAATGTACCCTCACTAAGTACTTTCAAACAAAAGAAATGTTACTGACCCCAAACTTTAAATGTGTCACGGAAACGGGTGTGTGGAGGCAGGCAGGACGACGAGGACGACAAGGATTCCAATAATGACATTTATTGTAGACACAACAAGGCAGGTTCAGGTAGGTGAGACACACACTCGGGGTAACATTAACAATAACCGACACTAAAGCTCTGACAGACAGGAACTAATATATGGTGGGGCTTGCCACAGTAACGTCCTTCGGGCTTGCCACAGTAACTTCCTTCGGGCTTGCCACATTAACGTCCTTCGGGCATGAGTGAGCCGCGGACGGCGGCGGACTGGTTCTGGCTCGGGACCGGACACTCCCCAGACACCAGAAAACCCCTTCTCTCCAACTTAGTCCAGTGGTGTCTGGGAGGTCCACGGGGCGATGGAAGTTGGCCCCAAGCCAGAACAGACGATTGAGGGTGGCGTCATCCAACGCCGTCGCCACAGCGAACTTGCAGAACTCCCCGGAGTACTCGTAGAACGGGAGATCTTGGCGGGATAGGAAGAGGAAACGAGCAGCAATCTCCATGCCGCGGGGAAGAAAACAGGAAACAAATGGTGAGGAAACGAGCAGCGATCTCCATGTGGTTGTTTAGGTCAGTTATTCTGTCACGGAAATGGGTGTGTGGAGGCAGGCAGGATGACGAAGACGACAAGGATTCCAATAATGACATTTATTGTAGACACAACAAGGCAGGTTCAGGTAGGTGAGACACACACTCGGGGTAACATTAACAATAACCGACACTAAAGCTCTGACAGACAGGAACTAATATATGGTGGATAATTAGTGGCAGACAGGTGAGCACAATGAGGGTAATTACTGATTAGTACGGGCTAAACCAACACAAGGGGAAGAAACCACAATAAACAGTCCACAGGGGCGTTACAAAATGGTAGTCATATTGATGATGTTTTTTTTTTCTTCTGGTCTGCAGTGAAAATGTCATAAGGGTTTGTAATGGTTAAATGAGTAAATGATGACAGTTCTTTTATGCCTAAAACACATAGTGGCAGCTGTTTCCATTTTCTTCTATCTTAGTCATAGACAGCTCAATGGTGAATAATCTGTTCCTACAGTAGTCCTCAAGACGTTTTTGATTAAACACATTGACAGTCCACAGGGGCGTTACAAAATGGTAGTCATATTGATGTTTTTTTTTTCTTCTGGTCTACAGTGAAAATGTCATAAGGGTTTGTAATGGTTAAATGAGTAAATGATGACAGTTCTTTTATGCCTAAAACACATAGTGGCAGCTGTTTCCATTTTCTTCTATCTTAGTCATAGACAGCTCAATGGTGAATAATCTGTTCCTACAGTAGTCCTCAAGACGTTTTTGATTAAACACATTGACTCACTCATAACCCAGTAACCACTGGCAACAAATATAATACATGGTGTGTAAGGTTAAAGTGGGCAAATCTTACGACAGTGAAAAAAGAAAGAAAGAAAAAACATATTAACTGACTACTCAAAAAAAAAAAAAAAAAAAAAAACTGGCATTTAATAGCATCAAAGCAGAGGGCAAAGACCTTTCCAGAATCTTTCCAGCAATATCTACAGTGCTGTTTGCATAATGATTGATGACATCTTGATTACAAAGCTAGACTGGCATAAGAATTTTACTGCATCTGCAGGGCAGTTTGTATTAATATCCCTCCAATATTCTGGCTAGGGTTTGTTCTAAACCCCTAATCCAAAGTATTAAATTTATGCAATAAACTCAGTTTGAATCACATAATGTACTCATTCACTTGTTTTTGTTTTTTGCGAACTGGCATTTGGGATCTAAATCAGTCTAAACAGTCAGGATGTCATCATATTTGCATACTTAATTCCAATAAGTCTTTATTCTTACATTCATTTACATAATTAATTGTGATTGAGCCCTTCTTATTTGCATTTGTTTAACCATCTGTAGCTGTAGCTATATGTATTAGGCGTATTTAGAGTTGATTTTGAGGGAAAATCTGAGAAATTCTGTGGATTTAAACATGGTAAACAGAGCTAAGAGTACAGCATTCTTACTAGCTAAAAGCATAAACAGATTAGCCTATTTTCTAAATAAATGAGCATGCAATTTCATTCCAGTTCCCCAAAGAGAAGACTTTGTGTGGGCCAGCGCACAAACACCAACATGATGAAACCTGTTCGCTAACTACTAGGCCACCGCTCTGACAGTTTATTCATTTTTAAGGCAGCACATGATGAAATATGTTCTAGCTGAAAACTCACGGCATCAGTGTGTCAACTCCTAAAATTTAATTAGGCAGAACGTTTCCCAGAGTCCTGAAAAGCAAGTGACCCTGCAAAGTATTTTAGTCAAATCTTTGTTTTGTAATGTTCCCACATATCAGTCTTGAAATTGTCCGGTCGTGCTTTCTGAATCAACATCTACAAAAAAACAAAAAAAAAATTATCTGAAGAGTATTAAAAAGTGGTTATCAAGTGCAATAATACTTTCTAAAAAGATTTTTTTAAGTATTTCGTTCCTTTATCAGAGTGAAGGTCATTGATGTGGGTGGAGATGGAGGATGTCTGGAGACTGAATAATGTTTTGCAATGGCCACATTGCATTTTAACACCTTTAAGAAGGATTCTCACATATGCCTGTTGAAAATGAATTTTATTTTACCCATGAGGTCTTTCATTCTAGTTCATCAGCATCTTAATTAATAAAGTCACCCTCATTCACAACCATTTTTTGGGATTTCAACAGTAAGTGGCCCTTTTATTAAGAAAGGCTTGTGTCAGTTTTTCTCTAGTGCATAGTGGTTCAATTGTGTGTTGATTATATAGCATTAAGAGTTCTGGAGCAGCGTGTGAATTCCAGACAAACTAGTGCACTCACTATCTAGTGTCTCTGTCTCCTAGCAACAGGGGATTTCAGGGCCAAATTCACTTTCCTGTTATTGGTTAGGACTGCAGTTAATTGGCTATTAATGTATTTGGTATTCTTTGTGCAGGAGTGTGACTGTGTATGTGTGTGCTCAAAATAATTAGGAGGGAAGCTGTGGTTGAACGTACATGTCTCTTTTATGAGTATGTTGCTTTTTTCTGCTGTAGAGAAAGACATCTTTTTTCTTGAGGGTCATTGTTTTAAAACAATGAATCATATTGAGTGACGTGGTGAAAGAGATTAAACAATGATTAAATGGTGATATTTTTTCAGCTGTAGATAACTCATAAATGCAAATGGTAACCTAGAAATTAGTTGAGAGGTAATTAATCAATAATAACTATAATTGCAGAAATTAAATGATGTTGATTAAGACAGCAACAGCAACAGAATTTCTAATGAAAATATCACCGTAAAATGTTTGACAGCTGGCCTAAAAATTGGAATTAGCTTGTTTTATTCAAGAAAATGTGTTTAAAGGTGCATAGAAAAGTAGAACTGTTCCTGTTTTCATCATTTAGGACATGGGAAAAAGACAGGCTTTGGTGGTGTTAACCAAAAAAGGAAAGTTGATTCAGAGACAAAAGCTGTGTCTCATTTAGAAGGCTGCGTCCTCCGGAGGTTGCATTCGAAGGCTGCATACGTCATCGAGGCTGTCTCATTTCAGAAAAGCAAGCAGGACACTCCGAATGCGACCTTCGAATGCGACCTTCTTTCACAGGAATTTGGAGGATGCATGAAGTGTATCCTTCGCTGCTACAGATAACCCACAATTCTTTGCGTCGCCATAAACTTTTTTCTTGAGGGTCATTGTTTTAAAACAATGAATCATATTGAGTGACGTGGTGAAAAGATTCAACTGATTAAATGGTGATATTTTTTCAGCTGTAGATAACTCATAAATGCAAATGGTAACCTAGAAATTAGTTGAGAGGTAATTAATCAATAATAACTATAATTGCAGAAATTAAATGATGTTGATTAAGACAGCAACAGCAACAGAATTTCTAATGAAAATATCACCGTAAAATGTTTGACAGCTGGCCTAAAAATTGGAATTAGCTTGTTTTATTCAAGAAAATGTGTTTAAAGGTGCATAGAAAAGTAGAACTGTTCCTGTTTTCATCATTTAGGACATGGGAAAAAGACAGGCTTTGGTGGTGTTAACCAAAAAAGGAAAGTTGATTCAGAGACAAAAGCTGTGTCTCATTTAGAAGGCTGCGTCCTCCGGAGGTTGCATTCGAAGGCTGCATACGTCATCGAGGCTGTCTCATTTCAGAAAAGCAAGTAGGACACTCCGAGCTGGCCTAAAAATTGGAATTAGCTTGTTTTATTCAAGAAAATGTGTTTAAAGGTGCATAGAAAAGTAGAACTGTTCCTGTTTTCATCATTTAGGACATGGGAAAAAGACAGGCTTTGGTGGTGTTGACCAAAAAAGGAAAGTTGATTCAGAGACAAAAGCTGTGTCTCATTTAGAAGGCTGCGTCCTCCAGAGGTTGCATTCGAAGGCTGCATACGTCATCGAGGCTGTCTCATTTCAGAAAAGCAAGCAGGACACTCCGAATGCGACCTTCGAATGCGACCTTCTTTCACAGGAATTTGGAGGATGCATGAAGTGTATCCTTCGCTGCTACAGATAACCCACAATTCTTTGCGTCGCCATAAATAACCGTCGTTTATTTGAAAAAATGGCGGCGCCGGCAGATCTACACACAAGCGGTATGACAAGATGTGGTGTTTAAATGTAAGTACTTCAAAGTTCTTCATTTTTTTAGTTGTATTACAGGTGTGATAAACATGGTCACAAGTAGTGATTTTTAAACGTTTAACAGTACTTTGCTAGCAAGGCGAGAAATCATTCATTTGTTTAACCCTCTGGTATTACATTTCGGGGTCACTTTCATATAGTGTTTACTGTAGAAACTGACCAGAGACAATAATTTTATAATAAATTCATTTCTGCTTTTAGTGTTATGAAATTAATATTCAATATTTTAGTTCACTGACATTTTTTTCTTTAAGATAGACAATATTCAAATAAATCATACACCTCTTTTCTGTATCAAGTATAGAAAATAATTGGTCTATATCAAGTATAGAAAATAATTTGTCTATATCAAGTATAGAAAATAAGTATAGTTTTAATATAAAACTATTTTAAAATGGGTAGGTTTAGGGGAATAGAATATGTTTGTACAGTGTAAAAACCATTATGCCTATGGAATGTGCTCATAATGATAGGAATAAGAGTGTGTGTGTATTTATCTAGTATAAGACTTTTTTGTCCAAATTTAGATTTTTGTTCGAAATGTTTAAGTATTGTTTTTTTGCATTATTATTACAGTTAAAATAAGACAAATTCAGAAAAAAAATGAAAAAAATCTAAAATGACCAAACACTACAAGAGGGCAAAATCAACCGTAAAAATACATGTAGAAATAAGTCCTGTTAAATTTTGTTTTGAATAGGGAGCAAGGAAAATGGAACAGGAACATTCTGATCTCTTCACAGGAGCTAAAAATACAGCCTTATATGGTTGGAGGTAAGATCTTAGAATTAAAAAGTAGGCAGTCAGTCTTTCTTCTTTTTGAGCAGAATTAATCTCATTCTTGCCTGAAAGGCCTGATTGGAAAAATTAAAGTTCTGTCAAGAAGGACATGTTAGACCAGGCTAGACCAGTCCTGCAGAGTTTTGCTCCAACCCCCTATACAAACTCACCTGCCTGTTGCTTTCCAGTAACCCTTAGAACCATGATTAGCTTGTTCAGGTGTTTGATTTAAGGTTGGAGCTAAACTCTGCAGGACAGCGGCTCTCCAGGGCCAGCGTGTGCAACCCCTATGTTAGGCAGAAGGGAAGTCTTATTTCTAAGGATAAGGAGTTTTCACTGTAAATTGTGATGTTATGCTTATGTTATTTTTATGATTATAGATTTATTCTGGAGAAAATGGACCTGTCCAGTAAAATAACACCAGCACAAGCAAAGAAAAAGTGGGACAATTAAAAAAAAAGTGTAAGGTAAGCTAAGATGTAGGCCTTGTACAGTCCCATGTCTAAGTTGTCTCAACTCTATAAAAATGAACTTTTTAAGTTTCAATTCATATAGAATACATTATGTTGATAATAATTGGCACAGTCAAAAGATTCAGGAGCACCTTCTCATCAATAATCAAAAATTCTGATCAAAAATTTGCCTTCCCATTACGAGGTGATATTTGACTCTTTAACAGGGGCTTATTTAACAGGATATTTAACTCTTTAACTCTTTTTTTTTTTTATGGCTTTTTTCAAATTTTATTAAAAGTATGTCATCTTTTATGTCAAATTCAAAAATGTATATTCATAAGCTTTTTACACTTTCTAATTAAACAATAGAATAAGAGGAATAAGTTACCAATCATGTAAAATCAGTATAAGCAAAATAATTTGTACTACAGAAGTGCACAGAAGAACACAAAAGTGGCTCGTAGGTGTATTTTCAGACATTTAATGAGGCTCAGAGGTGGCATGAGTGAGTATTTATGCCACCACCATTAACATTTCTTTTGTCTTAGGAATGCAAACATCCAGGGTCAGGTGAGCGCCTGAACAACGGAAAGCCAACTGCTGAAACCTGGCCGTGGTTTGTTCTGATGGATGAGATGTTGGGTCAGAGGCCTTCAATTCTCCCCGTTCTCATTGCTTCACTGCCTGATGACGAACCACAGCCAGGATGCAGTTCTGTTGAGCCTACCCAGGAAGCAGAACAGCAGGAGAGGGCAGGGATAGAGCAGTCACGGCCAAGAAAGAGAAAAAACAAATCAGATCCTCTTCTTGAGCTCCTGAAGGAAGACATGGCACGTCAGAAGGAGTGGGAAGAAAGGAGAGATGTAGAAGACAGGGCGAGGAGTGATAGGCTCTTTAATTTACTCGAAAAATTAATCGATAAAATGTAACAAAAATATTTACAATATTTACTACTATTTACTATTTAAAATATTTACTTACTATTGTTACTTACAAATATTAAAAAGGTAATTCTGTTGTCAACATTTCACTAAATCTTTCAATTAATACATTCTAAATGGCTAAACACAATCATTAATGAATAAATATCTTTGGTTACACTAACAAAAATAAAAGATAAATCGTGAAAAAGATGTCATGTGTTGTGTGAGCTCTCATGCTGACTTCCTAGTAAGCCTAAGAACAAAAGAAGAAGAAAAAAAAATATTCTGGGTTAAGGATTTTAAAATTCCATGAAAAGGTAATCAGTTATCCATTTATAATGCTGTATAAACTATATTAAACTTAAGTATAGTTAATTATACATTTCATTTTAAAATCAGTATTTGTAGCCAAATTAAATTAAATTGTATTTAGTGTGTTCAACTTACTTTTTTAATTAGGATGATTTATGTAGTCGTGGTCCTGGTTGACATCCTGTAAGGCAGACACTTGGTTGCACAATCTCAAACGCCATGCTGCACCAGATACTGCCTCCCCTTGATTGCATGCCTCCACATCATCTTCCTCTTCTTCTTGGCTGACGTCTGGTGGTATAATGTCGCCAACACCAAGGCAGATGTTGTGCAGCATGGTGCATGCCGCTATCACCTGTATACACACAAATATGAAAACATTTTGTCACCCTAAATTGTTTTTATCAATTGTATTTTATCTGACATTGAAGTTGTGTGTTAAGTAAAGGTCATATACAGAAAAATAATGCAACCTTTGGTGCAAATGTTGGATGCACTTCAAGTGCCTGAAGGAAGACGGCTCTAAATCGCGTCTTCATCATTCCAAAAGCACGCTCAATAATTGAGCGGCCTTTGGAAAGATGTGCATTGAAGCGCTGAGTAGATGGTGAGGCTGGATTCTTAAATGGTGTCATGATTGCGATTGGCTTCTCTGTGCAGGGGTACCCACCATCGCCGAGGAGGGAAAAGCCCTGAGGTGGATACTTTGCCTGTTTGTAAATGGGGCTATTCTTAAGCACCCGTGAGTCGTGGACATTCCCGGGGTACCCTACAAAAATTGATGGTCGCATATCCCTTGAAGCAGGATGGAGGCAAACAACTTTCTGTTTTTATAACTGTTCATCAGGTCCAGCTGGTGGTTTTATTCTCACATGGCATCCATCAATTGCTGCAACAGCTTTACCAAATGCCTGGTGATTGGTGAGAGAAACACTGCAAAAAAATGGCTTATCTTACTTAGTATTTTTGTCTTGTTTCTAGTCAAAATATCTACAAATTCTTAAATCAAGATAATTTTACTAGATAAGCCAATTGACTGATATTTAGTCTTGTTTCCAGGGGGAACAATCTAAATTAAGTGCATTTTGCTTAAAACAAGTAAAATTATCTGCCAGTGGGGTAAGTAAAATATTCTCTCTCGTCAGACGAAAGTCTGCTTTTGTATCCCCTCCATTAAAAAACGTCTCAAGAACAGGGACATGGGGATTGAGCCTGCAATACTTGATGTATGTCTGTATGAAACAAAATAATAAAAATGATATGTACAACTACATACTATTGTGTATAATCATTTATATATAATATAGTTTTTCAGTTCATTCTTGATGTTCAATATTGTGTTTAATCATGTATATATAACAGATCTACAGCATTACATTAGGTAATTTTTTTAATGTTCAGTATTGTGTTTAATGTATTTATAATCAAGTTTTACAGCATTAAATTTCATTCATGTATATTTAATATGTAGTTTAATAGACACAACTTTAGTACAGTATTTCTTTTTGTTTGTTTTTTGCTTAATAGCTTTCCTAAAATTATCTTAAAATTGTGAACACTGGGTTAAATTATGATAAATTATGTAATTCGTAGCACTTTTAAAAACAGTGGGATCACAATAATAATAACATTGTATATAATGTATATAGTAATATGTGTAGTAAGATAAATGTAGTTATATAATTATTGCCTCAATGCCCTACAACCAAAGGCTTTATATATATGAACTTATATTAAATAATATTATATTAAAGGAACTATGCTACAACTTACCTCAAATCTCCACCGGTAAAACTTTGTTCTTGATATCCTCCTCCTTTTTTTCTCTAACAGATGTCTGTTGTACGTACGCTGTAGCTCCTCAAACATTGAATAAAATAAAACAAGTAAAAACATTTTCTTTTCAAATTACTTTCCAAATTTAGAAATAATTTTCCAAATAAATTTTTCCTTAAGTGTGAGAGTGCAACGACGCTATGTGTTGGCATAGCAACGTGATACTTCCTGTTTCCTTTTCCGCCCGTCCTACGAAGGCCGTCTCGTTTGAGGACACTCCGTATACGCATCCTAGAGAGGATTCGTAGCCTTCTAAATGAGACACAGCTAAAGACTGCGAAAAAGATGTATTGTTACAGCTAGTGTGAGATACAGTTAAATGTGTTTTCGTTAAAATATTACACTTAATCCTTTTCTTTATTCTGTACATGAAATTTCTACCTTTTTATTTGAAAGAATGTGCAAAGTATATGTTCATGACCTTGAACAAGCAGTTTTATTCTCTATATAGTGTAACGTTTTCTCCAGCTTTCATAGTCTTTTTGGCTCTAAATAAGGTTGAGTGATAGTCACATGGCAAGATGATTAAGTGAAATTATTTAGTGCACTGACTCAACGTGAATGTAGTAGGTTATATCAATTAAAGCAATTTAATTATCAAGTAAAAACGTTTTATAGAGTAACCACTAGATCATCTTTCACGTCATTATGCATTTTATTTTATTCTATCAAAACAGTTGAATCAAATGTAACAATAAAGAAGACTTCAGGCCTGCAAATGGATTTATTTTAGTAGCATCAGTAGAAAAGGTTCATTTAGCAGCATATGCTATGTGAAGGCCCATAAACCCAGACAAAGTGATCTCCCTGTAATATCGCAATATGAGGATGGCTTACTTGAATTATTCACAGTGTCACGAATTCGGTCCATGGACTTCCGTTTATTCACCACCAGAGGTCACCCTTTCCATTACATTGACTCTCGCACAACACAAACTGTTGCATAGCACCCCGGACTACATATCCCATCATTCTTTGCACGATTTGCACACTGCACTGATTGCACTCATTGCACACAGCTGTTTCTAATCACCTCACTCACTATATAACACCCACTCTAACCACCTTTCTCTGCCGAGTATTGTTTAGCCCGTACCCCATTCCGAGTCCCATTCCGAGTCTCTGAGTTTTCCTTGTTTTTGCCTTGCCTTGCCCGTTTTCGCGGTTTCTGATCTTTGCCTGTTTTTGTGGATTTTTCCCTCTCGTCTCGCCCCTGTGATTCTGTCTGCCGATCGGTGACCTACGCTAGCCCTGGGACTATTCTTGTGTTTTGCCCGCCATATACCTGTTTGCCATTGTTTGACCCTGCCTGTTTACCACGTCTCTTTAATAAAGCCTGCAGATGGATCCACACGTCTCACGTCTCGTCAGCCCCGTTACACACAGTGTTTGCTCTGAAGTGCTTGCAAATGCAGTTGTGAATATCGAAAAGCACTTTGTTTTTGTTCAGGGATGGATAACGGTGTCTCTTGCTTTTTGCTCTGTGAAGCCATCTAGATGATATGTGGCATTAAAGATTTAGCGTGGTTCAAGAGTATCGGTCTGTAATAAACTGTCAGAAGTGCGTGCTGTGATTTAACAGCCCATTCTTATGCAAAAACTATCAGAAAGTGTGCGTTCAAGCACATTTTTTATCATACATAATTGAGGCTCATTTCCATACAGGTTAACACTGTCATTTTCCTCGTCGTGATGTGGACAACATGTTCAGAACATTCTGAACTCTGAACACTTTGAAGTAGAACTGAATTCCAGTTCTATTATTCATTCAGTGTTCACTCACTTCATCCACCAATCAATCGCTGCACTGACAAAGACTTACAGCCCGATATAATGAAAGATGTGCGGTGTGTGTGTGAGTATGTGAGCTGTTAAATGGTATTTATAGGGTCAGTGAAGGTAATTAGGATTTTATGGTCAGATGTAATAATAAAGAGGGGTGCTTGATGGAAAAACAGCACAAAAAGGGATGGATGGCAGTAAATCACATCAACTCAAGCCCAGTGCTTTTACACACTTGTAACTAAAACACACATAGAGAGGGTGTTGAAATGTGAGTGAAGATTTAAATGTGCAGTGAGATCTGTTAAACAGTGATGGATTGTAGAGTCAGAGCACATTAGGATTGGTCATTAAAATCTTGTTTTGTCAAATGCATAAAAAAGTGTGAACAAGCAGGAAGCCATTGGAATTCATGTTATATATATGTATATGTGCACTGGTGGCCAAAAGTTTGGAATAATTCCTTGGCGAGTCTCTTACACTCAAAAATACAACAAAAAAGTCATATGTGACCCTGGACCACAAAACCAGTCATAAGGCTGCCTGTCGTTTGGCCGAGATACAACTATTCGAAAATCTGGAATCTGAGGGTGCAAAAAAATCTAAATATTGAGAAAATCGCCTTTAAAGTTGTCCAAATTAAGTCCTTAGCAATGCATATTACTAATCAAACTTAAGTTTTGATATATTTACGGAAGGAAATTTACAAAATATCTTCATGGAACATGATCTTTACTAAATATCCTAATGATTTTTGGCATAAAAGAAAAATCGATCATTTTGACCCATGCAATGTATTGTTGGCTATTACTACAAATATACCCCTGCTACTTATGACTGGATTTGTGGTCCAGGGTCACATATTGTAAAGGGTTATTACAATTTAAAATAACTGTTTTCTATTTCAGTTATATCTTAAAATGTCATTTATTCCTGTGATGCAAAGCTAAGTATTCAGCAGTCGTTACTCCAGTCTTCATTATCACATGACTAACATGCTGATTTGTACTCAATTATTATTGGTGCTCAGTTATAATGGTTCAAATTTTTATTATGCTATTTTGGTGCTCCACTATTATTGATGCTCAAATATTGATAATGGTTCTTATTATCAGTGTTTTACTGCTTAATATTTTTGTGGTTTTTCAAGTTCAAAAGCATTTATTTGAAATACCAGTCTTTTGTGAAATTATAAATGTCTTTATGTCTGTCACATTTGATCTGTTTATCATGCGCATCTTTGCTGAATAAGAGTATTTATTTCTTTGTTGTTGTTGTTGTTGTTTTAATATTACTTACCCCAACAACCTTTAGGAGTGTATGGTAGTGTATCACGGCTAACACAAAGTTATTAAGCTGCAAAGAAACAGTTTTCAACACTAATAATAATAAATATTTCTTGAGCACAAAATAGCATATTAGAATGATTTCTGAGTTTAAAATAAAAACAGAAATAACTTTTTAATTACAATCATATTTCACATTATTGTTTTTACTGTATTTTTTTGATTAAATAAATGCAGCCTTGGTGAGCATAAGATCTTAATTATTCCCAACTTTTGACTACTAGTGTGTGTGTGTGTGTGTGTGTGTGTGTGTGTGTGTGTGT
>NW_015542382.1:1109800-1117656 GCF_001515605.1 Sinocyclocheilus anshuiensis
GTGTGTGTGTGTGTGTGTGTGTGTGTGTGTGTGTGTGTGTGTGTGTGTGTATTTCCCATAGACAGAATAGCACCCACCAAGCAACACACTAGACACCACCCAGAATACCCTAGCAACCACCTAGCAATGCCACTAATTGCTAAAAGCTTTTTAAACAAGCTAGCATTATAACAGAGACCACTGCGTAGGCAGAGATCCCACTCACTTTTTTATGAAAAAGGGTAAAACTCTAGTGTATAAATTTGCAGAAATGTCTATTAGGATGCTCACTCCAGAATCACCAAAATGTGAAGATCTGCTCCCACATACACATGACAAACTCTGTCCCACTCCAAAACACCCCCTCTTCTACCTGGTGAAGAGTGTGAGGGTAGTAGAGATAAAAACAGCAACACTAATAGCTGCGAAAGTGAAAATGTTTGAACCAAGTAAAGACCATTCTTAGACCTTACAGCCTCTTTAGCACTAAAAACCAACTTGTGGTCAAGGTCAAATCCTTGCGATGTTCTGCATACCAACTGGATCTCACACTAGTTTTAACCTTTCTACCTTCCTTGCTACCATTTCCTTCTCTCTGCCTCCCTCTCGCTGTTTCTGAAATGTGTTCACTCCTTGTAACGGGACTAACGCTCTCATTAGCCACACTAAGGTGCTGGAACTTACCTTTGATGGCTCTCTTAATTAGCAGCCATTTTAAATCTCTTCAGCCTGGGGATTTCATTGGGCTACATACACACACACACAATTTGTACATGTATTGGGCTGGGAGGCTGCTTGCGCTCTAATTTATTCCCTTGCATTGGCTACCATGTGGAAACACACATACCCAGTGTGCCTATGAAGTCAATTTGTACATGTATTGGGCTGGGAGGCTGCTTGCGCTCTAATTTATTCCCTTGTGTTGGCTACCATGTGGAAACACACATACCCAGTGTGCCTATGAAGTTGAGATAAGGTCCACAGGCATTCTCGGTACATTTTCTATTTTTTTGCGAGAGTGAGACATGTTGTACCTGCCACACCCGTCTATCAATTATCTCAGGAAATATGATGGATGCCTTTCAACCTCTATTTCTTTCTCTTTTTCAAACAACACCCACTTTGTCCTGATCTCTAGGGCGCATACACACACACTAGAGTTTGTGCTGCATCAGAGAACACTGCAAATACATTGATTTCACTGGGGACAGAGCCTCGCTAGAGTTTGGGAAAGTGACACTCTTTCATGCGGCAGAATGCTGAGTTATGTTGATTCTTCAGCTCATTTTTAAACCTGTGTGTGTAATTTTGAAATTAAGT
Organism: Sinocyclocheilus anshuiensis; assembly: GCF_001515605.1. NCBI lineage: Eukaryota > Metazoa > Chordata > Actinopteri > Cypriniformes > Cyprinidae > Sinocyclocheilus > Sinocyclocheilus anshuiensis. The sequence goes on from NW_015542382.1 coordinate 1,111,100, forward strand.
GATATAATTTTGTGTTTCTTGAAAAAGGGGATCTGTGGCATCTGAATTATATTGAATATCACATGTTTGTGTCTATTTGTTAATAAGGGATTTGTGGACACATTAATATTTTTAGATTATATTAATGTAAACACAAATAATATGGATATTTTTCTGACAAATTGCATCGATTCACTTTAAAGCCTTTATTAACCCTCCGGAGCAATGTGGAGTACTTTTTATGATGGATTTATGCACTTTTATTGGACTTCAAAATCTTAAACCCCATTCACTGCCATTATAAAGCTTGGAAGAGCCAAGACATTTTTTTATATATAACTCTGATTGTATTGAAAGAAGAATATGAAAGAAGAAAGTCATACACCTAGGATGGCTTGAAGGTGAGTAAATCATGGGGTAATTTTCATTTTTAGGTAAACTATCCCTTTAAAGTTACATTTTAAAAGGGAAAAGCTGAGAAAGGAATACTATAAGATAAGTGATATGGAAATTAGCATGCATCAAATTGTGCGACCAAAAGTGTAGAAAATGTTAAAGTTGGCATTAAATGAAAATCAACCATACGCATGTTACAGATCTTATTATGGTTCATTATCCATAATCTTCCATTATGGTTCATTGGAAAATTACGTGGGCATTTCTTTCTCCCTCTGTGAAAATAGCATACATCTCTCTGGTGACGTATGCTGGACTTCAACGCCAACATCTCAAAATCCAATCAACAGCCGATGGATAGAAACAATCCACACTACATTTTGTCATCACAATACGAAAGAAAATATCTGTCGCTATTACGCTTCTTCAAAATTTACATTTTTCCTGCTATACACTGGCTGACATAAGAATTCGAAAGAGGCGGTTCTGCTTGATTTTTCACTGACATGATTCTTTCCACACCCTCAAAAATGAATCTTGCACGTTTGACGCTCTGACAGAGCTTTCTCTAGTGTGTAGACTTATACATCGCACACACTCACAGGCAATATTCATTTACTCTTTCACACTCTCTCTTCGCCCGTCAGTCAATTCCTGTGTCTGTCCCTCTTTTTCACGGAGCTTCTCTTTCACTCTTCCTCCACTTCTCCCTGGGATTTCCTGAGATAGACACTTTTAAAATGGTATTATCTCTATTGATGTTATTGAGCATACTGTGATCTGAAATGAAGGAGCTACAGTCACCTCGCACTTCCATTTATTCCCATCTATCACCTCAGCAGAGCCTGACTTCCTCTATTTAAATATACTTCGCTTTCAGAGAAGCAGATTCTCATTCATATTTCAAACCCAGCATGAGGAAAGAGACTGTGTGGAATAGTTATAGCCTACGATAAGTACATTTGTCATTTATGAGCGATTGTGATTGCGTGTGTTTGATTTAAATATACCCATGGCATTAAAAATGTCTAGTAATATGAGCACATTTGCTGCACATTTAGTGTAAATGAGTCCATTTGCTGTTTATGGACTCGCTATTTTCATGTTCACCTTTAGATCTTTAGATTTAATGGAGGCCTGTTTAAACTGCAGAATCAATAAGAGTTTTGATGCATCTGCTTTAGCTTGGGTCAGCCAATTAGAGTACATTATATTTTAAAAAAAGGACAGGGATGTTGGAGGAATTTCTTTTAATTATGTTCTTGTGTTTGATTATATTTACATGTTTTTCACTGAAAAGGCAGTAAAGTATGGACATACGGACAGCATATAAAATATAGAAGAATTTACATGCACATTTTTGAATGTAACATTTTTTTTACCAATCCTTTATATTAGAAATATATTCATATAGTTATATTTTGCTGTTTTTGAGACAAAAGACAGTCTAAAATGGTAAGCACTGGGATTATGAGAATACTTTAATTGAATAGTCCTGTCTATAGTAATTATAATTAGCTTTTTATAAATTAATAGTCTGTGTTGTATCTAAATGTCAACTTTTGATTGTAATATTTTGGTACTAGTATGTTGGGTACCATAATTTAGTCCGTAAGTTTATTTTGCAGTGTGTAATAGGATGATATGATATTTACAGTAATTTACTAATAGTCACTATACTATTAATGCAACTGCAAATATTGTGAAAACCACTTTGATTACACACTTGAGTTTGCATTACAGTACATTAAATCCTGGATGGTATTTCAAAAACCACTATGTTCTGTCTGTGTAAGATTCAGTTCTCACCTTTTTCATTTCATTATCAGCTGACAGCGGTGTATGAAAGATAACTATATGTAATAAAGTACTAACAGATCATTTTGCCCTTTTTCCATAAAAAATACTTGATCAAATACTTGCTTTAATTTTCAGTTAGTATATTAAAATAGATTATTATTTAGCTAAGCTTATGTATGTTTAATTTAACAAACCAATTACTGCATTTTATTTTTCACAGTTATTCTATGGAATTGTGAAATCTATTAAAAATCATTTTACAAGCACAAAGTTATCAACTCATATTTAATGAGAATTTTATTTAGCCAGTCAGTCACTTTTTCGTAGCATTTACATCTAAAGTTAATTCTCAAAAATTAAAGAAAAAAATGCCTTAAAAAAACCTTAAAGTTACCTCAAAATATAATTCAAGTACAACACAAAGAACATAATTGCTTACCAACTTACAAATAGCTCTGTTTAAATTTTGTGGTGCTGCAAGAAACTATTTTATCAGTTGGGAGAAAGTATTATTGGTATGGAGGAACCCAAGTATGAATCCCAGTTCTACTAGGTATTGAAATAGTTTTTTTTTATATATATATATATATTTACAATATAACTTTCAATATTCAGCATGAACCAATGTGAAGCAAACAACAAAGTCCTGCAGCATTCAAAAGAAAAAGTATTATTCTTTTAACAAGCAACAAAATGCAATCTTACTTGCAGCAGTCAGCATAGGATTTTGACTTTGTCATGAAACTTAATCCATAACCACAAACTTTGCTGTTCTGATGATGCCTGTAGCTTTTCCAAAGATAGTTTACCTAGAAATTAAAATTCAGTCATCATTTACTGACTCGTCTTTGAAATCTTTTGGAAGAGGTATTTTGGAAGAGTTCAAGTTTTTTGCTTAAAATGTTTCCATCCACACTAGCATTTAAATCTTGTTTAAATCATTTTTTCAATGTGCATGAATGAGATTTGACTGCTACAGCTAGCATCTATTGAGATGAGCAGCTTGGACATTCTGCAAATCATCCTTATTCCAAAGAAATCCAACAGGCATGAGGGTGCGTAAATTATGACACTCTAAAAAAGTCAGTAAATGTGTTATTAAAGGGATTTTCTGTGTTGTTTAGCTCTCTCTCTCTCTATGTTTTTAAGAACTATTTTCATATTTTTCTATTTTTGAGTGGTTCCCTTTAAAAACTTTCTTTTAAAAGTCTAATTTGCAACACAAGACACACAAGTACTTATGGGCAACATCTGCTCCAACCAAAGTTCACTCTTTTTTTAACTTAATTACACACTATAGGATTTCCATATTGTTATTAAATATTGTCATTAAATATTCATTAGCGAAAATCAAATATTCATAGTTTAATTCATTAGCTAATATTATCATGTGTAACACCATTATTTTAATAATCTTAACAAAATTTGATATATAAAATAAAATAATAAAAAGGAATAAAAAAATGTAATGCTCTTTTTAAACATCATATAGTTTTTCACCATAAGTAAATTATAAGACATATACAGTGAGGGTATGGGAATGACCCATAAGTTATCTATTTAATGTTCTTTCTTTTTCCTCTCCTTCCTGTCATGGAGCTTTACTTATTCTGTATCTACCATATTGATAAAACAATGTCTCTGCCCAATGAAAAAAAATAAAATAAGTAGAGACAGAGACAAAAATTACCTTTTCAGGTCACGTATGCTGGCTTAGATAACTTGTGAGCTTCATGCTATAAAACCTCAAAAATAAAAACAAAAGATAGTTTATTTCTTTTAGTCGTTTCTAAAACCATTAGTCTTTGGGCAGTTGGAGCTTGTTTCCACAATAGTCTTTGAAGCCATTCATAAATTAAAAAAAATAATATTATTATTATTTTTTTTTTTTTTAGATATTTTAAGGTTTACTTTGTATTTTAGGTTTTGCCTTTAAACCAATAATGGCAGGTTGGTCAAAGCTGCGAATTTTGGGGGTTTAAACAAGCAGTCATTTAGGGGAGACGATCCAGAGCTCTGCTAATGGACATCCGTGATGTGCATCTAGAGGTGATAATCCAAGTAGTTGTTGATTAGTGCTTCTCTGAAATCTGGGTTAAGGGCAAGCAGGAGAAATGAGGAGCGCTTGGCAACAGAGAGCGTCTTCCTGGCAAGGAAAGCAGAATGTCATTAATTGAAAGTAGAGTGTAAGCTCTCCTCGCTGACACAATGCTCCTTTTGTACTTTCTGTTAATTGTCTCTAATCAGGGGCAGGTGTCTCCAAGTAATTCCCACTTGCCCTCGTGATTGGCCGATCCCTGTTGCTCAGGGTGACGCTGATAGGAGCTTTTTGTTACACATGCAAACTCTCAATTAAGAGTTCTTTATATACTTTGTTCATCAGCTGTAGTTTCTCCATTGTCTTCTAGCTATTTGGCCATACATTAAATTGTAAAGTAGGCAGATAAAGATAAGAAGTCATGGGCCTAAAATGTTCACAATCCCAAAAGCATCCTGACATACAGTGCCATGTAGAGTTTATTCTGTCACACAATCCTCCCATAGATCAAAATCTGGCTAGAACAGTCACATAATAAGCCAGAATCTCTGTCCTTCTTTGTCTCTCATTTTTAGCTTGGTATTTGAACATCTCTATAAAAGCCTGACTTGTTAAAATTGTTGTTATCGTTGGTCCTTGATGGCACACAAAAAGAATGACTCGCATTCCTGCAGAGCATCACAGGTTTGGCCAAAATCCTCATTTGTTAGTGATATGTTGTACAGTATAGTTGGCTATCTTCTCCAGCTCATTTATATTCTTTACCATAAAAATATCATAAATTTGGTGAAATGCATGCATCATTTTCATATGTTACTGCAGTTTTCAATATGGCTGATATCTTCAGACTTAGTTGCAGAGGAATGAGAAAACTGCTCCCTGCTTAAATCACAACCTAGGCTCATTAGACAAACGTGCCTGTGGCACATTTCTGCATGTATATTACATTGCTTCTTGCATGTTTTGCAACAGTTTCAAAGTGAAATGTCCAAGGACTAGCGCCGAATCTTCAGACCTATTTACCACCTATGCTAAACCCTGCCCTAAACATAAACAATAGTTCTGTCAGGACCACTATCGTCAAAGATGACTGACAATAAGCATACAGTTTAGATTGACGGTATGGTTCTGTTCTGGGCAAGAACTCCCCGTGCATCCATGCAGTCTAACATGGATAAGAGCAGGGAGAGCAGCAATAATCCCCCAGGGTAAACAGAACAAAACAACATAAATGTATTGCAGATATTATTAAGGTTCAATAATTCAATGTACATTTTAGAAATAGTCTGATTCAAAGGAAAATCAGAAGGCTGAATCCTGACTGAAAAGAGGAGTAGTCGGGGATGGTGGTGTGTAATTAGCTATTGAGCAACCCGAAGCTGGTGATAATACTGAAGGACCTTATATATGAGTGCTATGATAGGTGTCGCATCCCTATAGGTAGACGTGGATCAGCTGGGAGTCAGCTGATGCGAGCTTGATTAACGTGACCTACCAGAACTAACGCTATGCTAGATTTCTGTCAAGACCACTATCGTCAAAGATGACTGACAATTTGCATACAATTTGGATTGGCGGTATGGTTCTGTTCTGGGCAAGAACTCCCTGCGCATCCATGCAGCTTAGCTGGGATAAGAGCAGGGAGAGCAGCAATAATCCCCCAAGACAAAACCATATGCCATATCCCCCGACACAAAATGACAGTGAAAATCTCAAGCCTTAAGCAACAAGCATGTAGCCCTTACCCATTGAATGAAACAAGAAGGTTGCCAAAAACCTGCATAAGCCATAGCCACAAGCATGTTGCCCTTAACCAGATGACCTAACGAGTATGTTGCCAAACCTGAAAAGCTTAATCAGCAACATGTTCTCAATAACAACCAGATAGCCTTAAGAACAAGCGTGCGGACAATCACACTTCCAATAACACCAGACAGCTTAGGAACAAGCGTGCTCCCAATAACAACCAGACAGTTTAGGAACAAGCGTACTTCCAATAACAACCAGACAGCTTAGGAACAAGCGTGCTCCCAATAACAACCAGACAGCTTAGGAACAAGCGTGCTTCCAATAACAACCAGATAACATAGGAATAAGCATGTTACCAATAACAACCAGACAGCTTAGGAACAAGTGTGCTCCCAATAACAACCAGATTGCTTAGGAACAAGCGTGCTCCCAATAACAACCAGACAGTTTAGGAACAAGCGTACTTCCAATAACAACCAGACAGCTTAGGAACAAGCGTGCTCCCAATAACAACCAGACAGCTTGGGGACAATCGTGCTTCCAATAACAACCAGATAACTTAGGAATAAGCATGCTACCAATAACAACCAGATAA
>NW_015542382.1:1117673-1133826 GCF_001515605.1 Sinocyclocheilus anshuiensis
AAACCCTTTTTTTTTTAGAGTGCAGACAGCTTAGGGACAATCACACTTCCAATAACACCAGACAGCTTAGGAACAAGCGTGCTCCCAATAACAACCAGACAGTTTAGGAACAAGCGTACTTCCAATAACAACCAGACAGCTTAGGAACAAGCGTGCTCCCAATAACAACCAGACAGCTTAGGAACAAGCATGCTCCCAATAACAACCAGACAGCTTGGGGACAATCGTGCTTCCAATAACAACCAGATAACTTAGGAATAAGCATGCTACCAATAACAACCAGATAACTTAGGAACAAGCGTGCTCCCAATAACAACCAGATAACTTAGGAACAAGCGTGCTTCCAATAACAACCAGATAACTTAGGAATAAGCATGCTACCAATAACAACCAGACAGCTTAGGAACAAGTGTGCTCCCAATAACAACCAGATTGCTTAGGAACAAGCTACTCCCAATAACAACCAGACAGCTTAGGAACAAGAGGGCTCCCAATTACAACCAGATTGCTTAGGAACAAGCTGCTCCCAATAGCAACCAGACAGCTTAGGAACAAGCGTGCTCCCAACAACAACCAGACAGCTTAGGAACAAGCGTGCTCCCAATAACAACCAGACAGCTTAGGAACAAGCGTGCTCCCAATAACAATCAGACAGCTTAGGAACAAGCTGCTCCCTATAACAACCAGACAGTTTAGGAACAATCGTGCTTCCAATAACAACCAGATAACTTGGGAATAAGCATGCTACCAATAACAACCAGATTGCTTAGGAACAAGCTACTCCCAATAACAACCAGACAGCTTAGGAACAAGCATGCTCCCAATAACAACCAGACAGCTTAGGAACAAGCTACTCCCAATAACAACCAGATAGCCTTAAGAACAAGCGTGCTCCCAATAACAACCAGACAGCTTAGGAACAAGCTTGCTCCCAATAACAACCAGATAAGGCACATTATCAGTATGATCACATAGCATGAGCATTTCGCTGAAACAACTAAATAAGTCTAAGCAAGACGGAAACCCTTAGCAAGCATGTTGCCAATAATCTGAAAGCATGAAATGAATTTAGCTTAGCTTAGATCCCATCTAACTTGTTCTTAAGTCAGTCTTATAACTCATGGAGTCCATTTCAATAATAAGCCTTTTTTAGAAGTATGATAAATGGATGTGATGCTTTTATGCAGAATATAATGAGTATTCATTTGCTAACTGACCATTTTAATGCACGGCCTTCGAGTTATGGCCCTTTACCCTCACTGTGCCCCAGTCTCTGCTCTCTTATGGGAATAATTATTGTGGGGCGGTGGGAGGTGAGGGTTGGGGATGCATTTGGAAATTGAAAAGTGTAAAGTAGGTTTCTGATTTATTAAAAGGTTCTCAAAAAAAGCTCCTTCAGATCCGATGGAAAGAGAGAGAGAAGCCGGTGGAAGAGGTTTAACTATAAAGAGAAGAGAGGAGGGGAGAAACTCACTCCCACTTTTTGGTTAGAATTAGTCTTTAGCACTAGAGCTACATTGCAGTGCAATGCATCTACCGTAGACAAACGTAAGTGCTGTTCTGTATAACAGATGCTATTAAAAGACTTTTCAGGAACAAACTTTTGAGGAAAATTAGCGTTTTAATGTCTATAAAGTATGCCCTTCTTTTCTAGCAGCTGCAGGCAAAATTGTTTGATGTTACAAGGCCAGACTAGGGAAATCAAATACTCCAAAGAATACATTTGTGTCTTCTCTTTGAGTATAAATGTTTAGTTTTTCCTCAGCAACATGATTTACTAAGAAACGAATGTGCATTTGTGTTGTCTTGCCTCTTGAAAGAGCTTGGTTGTACACTTAGTCAGAAAAAATTGTAGTTAAAAACAGTCTGGAATGGATGGGAAAAGCTGTCAGACTCAAACCAAAATTACCAAAAGAGGTCGGCATGCTTAAAGTCACTGTGGCTCAACGGGGAACTACAAATGGAAGAGCATCAGAGACACAAACTTCCACATCACACTCACACACATTTTGGTGTGGCCTCTAAGACACAATTAGACCAGTCTAAGAAGCTTGAGGAGCACTTAAAGCAATCAACCTCGGCACACACACATACAAACGTCTCCAATGAATACAGGTTTCCCTTTAAAATCTGTACAGGGACCATAGCAGTGCTATGTTTGTGCTTTTTTCCTACCAAAACCACATACAGTATATTCTTAAAACCAAAATACAGAAGAAATTAAGTTCTGAAAGGCAAACTTGCACATGCAAACGGAATACATGTGACAAAGAAAATCACAAACATGTCAGCTTTATTTAAACTAATTCATCTTAATTTATTTTTATTATACTTCATTTTAATTAAGTTGTTTTTGACACCAATTTTAGTATGACATGTTAAATAGTAAGAACAGTACGAACATTTAAATAGTAATATTTAAATGGTAAGAACATGTCTTGCTCTTTAAAAAAACATGTATGCAAACTATGACAGAAGTAAAAATTATTTACATAGTAATACATTTAGAAATTTAAATCTTCAATTAACGTCAACTCAACAATGTCATTGTCACATTTCTAATTTTCTTAGACATAAAACACTTTCTGTCAGCTGATGTGTTGAGTGGTTCACATCATTCTATGCCTAAAATAGCAAACATGCTGACCTCAGTGGCTTTTAAACAAGTACAGTACAGATTCAGAACAGCAAGGTCAAAAATTATATAGGCTTTGCTAACTTTTGTCCATAACTGAAAAGAGAATGGACTGTCAAATAGTGCTTATGATGGATAGCCAGTGAAAAAGCTTTCTGAGTCGCACTGTTTATAAGTACATATTTAATATTTAATATTTCTTCTGCTCTGTGTGTGTGACACAAACATTTGTTTGGATGCTCTGTGGGAGACAAGGCTGAATATTAATGGAATATGTGTGTGCGAGAGAGATTGCCTGCCTTTGCAGCATATGTATTAGTGAAGGACAAAGAATGAGCGTTTTGGAGGGTTTGGGGGTGGAAGTGGTAAGTACATGATCAGCAAACACAATCTTAAACGGACACAAGATTCCTGCAACTGCCAAATAATATATCGCAGTGAATAAGTGACTGCATGTTCTTTTCCTTGTGTAGGCAGCTGAGGTTTCAGGGGCACTGATTTTGCACACATAATTATATATGATAATTACTTTCCAAATAAGGCATGTTTTTGTATTCAAGAGTCTTTATTCAGCAAAAAATAAAAAATCCATAACACAATTTATTTGTATAGATGAATGATTAACAATGTGCCCCCAGGTGGTAATTGACAACTCTAGCAATGAAAAATACTTAAAAACACCGACATTTTAATACATATTTTAAAATGTACACATTTAGAGAAAAAGGATTCTAATAATAGTTTAATAATAGAAACCAGTTCCAGTGAAATATCTTCACAGTCGTCTATGATGCTTTTAAGTCCATAAGTATGTGTTTATTTTGGTGTAATTTAGTGGCAGATGATGACGTTGTGGGATATGAAAGCATCTGAAATAAACAATTGAGTTTATAGTTACAGTGTGCCTCTTCCATTTGTTTATGTAAAAACAAATGTTTATGAAGGCCAAATGTAGAAGGTATTAATAAAATATAGGGCATTGATATGTGCTTTATAAGTACTAACAAACAGCCAGTACGCATGCTAATAAGCAACTAGTTAATAGTGAATTGTGTTCAGCAAGAAAGGGTTCTTTATTGCTCTAAATAGAACTGTGATTACATGTAAAGAACCTTTAAAGAATCATCTTATTTATAGCTGAATAGCTTTTTTCATAGCTGAATTTTTAGTAATAATTTCCTCAGAAATTACTTTAGAAATCATACTTATATGCTAAAATGGTGCTAAACAAATATTTATGATCACTGAACACAATTGTGCTGCTTAATCTTTTTGTGGAAACCATGCTACTTTTTTTGTAACTACCATGCTTCTTTTTTGTAACATTTGTAACAAAAGTCACTTTTAAAACTGAATGGTAGTATATTTTACTTTCAAGAGTAGTCATATATCACCTGTATAAACTTAAAAAATAATTTCCCTTAAAGTTAGCATCTTAATCAGAAACACTGGGTTTAATCACTGGATTCAAACACTGGATACTTGCTAAATTTGAATAATTCCCCATTCTTCTAAACAGACTAATTGTGTTTGATAAAATTTGCATCTTAACAAGTCCGTTACATTGTCATCCTTTCTACATGTACTGGGAAGATGAAGAAAATGCAAGTCACTAGCAACAGTATGATCAGTTATTATATATAAATAACATGAAAAAACTGAACTTGAGTTACTCACATGTGTACAGTATAAAAGCTCATGGCCGCTTGACATATCATGTGAGGCTTTCCAGGTGATGCACTCTTTTACAGACACTCTTTTTTCATACTCTTAAAAAAGGGAAGACCTGACTCCACTTAAAAGGCGTTTAGCAATATCTGAGCCCACTGATTTTACCAATACTTCAGAGCACTTCCATTCTCACCTACACTTCTTACATACTACCATTGAACTCTCTGCACTTAATACCTCACATTACACTTAAGCGCTTCGACAGCGGCCCTTCATCAGAGAGCCATGATTCGTGCAGCACAAGCCCATGCAGGACCACACTGACACATAGAACTCCATTTTTACATGATTACTATAGAGCTTCAGTGCCACAGGAGCGCTTTCAATGCTCATGTGTTATTAGCCTTGATTAAAATTGCACAGAGCCATTTAACCCAAAGCCACACACACATATTCTCACTAAAGTTCCATTTGAAACAGCTTCAATCCTCAGGGAGAGTTCCCAGTATGATTAAAGGTACTTTTAAAAAAGTCATGCTTTCTTTGCCTTCCGTCTTCTGACTAATACAAGAGAGAGTGGTACAGAAAGAAGTAGACATTTAAATCACTGGTAAGACCTCTCACCGGAGCACATTTTCCTTTTTCACTGAGTTAAGCAGTCAAGAGCGCTGCTTTTCATGTCTCACAGGAGGTACATGAGCAGACAGAAATGGTGCTAACATACTTCGTGAAGTTTTGAGATGCACCGTGACCTCGCACTAATCGCGAGGGTGATGAAATTACCGGTAGCCGAGAATAAAAATTCCACTGTAATTCTGGCAGTTATTGTCCCATCTGAATAGTTAATTTGATGTGTTTAAACCCAGGGCTAGGATGTTCTGCACTATGATTTTGGACTTACATTTTTTGGCTTCTGCAGGATCCTAAAAGTAATTAGAGCCTCAATGTAATGTTCACATACTTTGACCTGTTAGAAAAATTAGGTGAGGGAACACATCTATTCCTTTAAATAGTAAATTGTAATTTGGAGTTTAATTTGGGTGATCAGATTTAACATTTTTATCATTTTATGCAATGCGATCTACCTTATATCACAGGCCCTGGTGATTTCAACCGACTACCCGAGGCCAGCCTTAAAAAAAATGTGTTTACATAATATATGTCTGCATGTACTGTGTATATTTATTATGTATATATAAAAGCACACACATACAGTATATATTTCGAAAATATTTGCATGTATTTACATGTATATATTTATATTCATATAATTTATATTATATATAAATATATTTAATATATAAACATTACACACACATATATTATGTGAACAAAAACTTTTATTTTGGATGCGATTAATCATTTGACACCACTAAGTGCTAATTACACGATTTCAAACATGGGTACAACCTGCACTGGGGCCCCGCAAACTAGGGGTGGGCGGATTGATCCTAATATTGATAATCTTGATACCAGCATTGGTATTGATATCAGATCGATACTAGCCTGATGAGATCGATACTTTAGGTTAATTTTCTCTCCTCTACACTTAATAAGTTGCTTAATACATTCAACAAAATATAGACATGTCTGTGGGTGTATATGCCGCTCTTTTCACATCTCGTATGCAAACATTGCTGCTCCTCCCCTGCTGTGCTGTTTTGTTGTCATGCCATCACGTGACTCAGCGGCTTCAAGCGCAAGTGGATACTTTTGACTACAGTGAGAGATGGAATGGCAGAACTCCGAGCTACAAAAGAAATGAAAAGGGTTGGAAGGAAATCCTTCAAATAGTACATAGTGTATATAACTGTATACTGAATTTGTCCTTTTTATACAGCATCACTGTCTTCAACCATTAAGCCAAGTATTTTATTTATAATGGTTTTCAATCAGAGGAAAACGCTTAACATGCATGCACTGTGTGTTCATATCCTGGGCTGCTTGCCTGTATAGATTGCATCATCAGTAAGGTGTATACTGAGTTTGGCCTTTTAATATTACTTTCTTAATGTTTTAAGCCACTTTAACTGTATACCGAATTTGGTCTTTTTTTTTAACTCTGTCTTCCTCCATTACGCCATATTAAATGTTTTTTATAATGGTTATCAATGAGAGGAAATGAAATTCAGTGTGTTGCATTTATGTTCTGGGTTCATGCTTACATGTACATTCATAGTATAGCCTAAATAAACTGCATACCGAATTTGGCTTTTCATATCACTTTTTTATTGTAATAATAAACAAATATTACAGTATGTACAAAACATACAAAAATAATTTCAATAATAAACAAGTTATGGTTTAATAGTTCCTTTTAATATTACTGTCTTCATCCAATAAGCCACTTACGTTAAACTTTTCTTTATAATGGTTTTCTATGGGAGGAAAATGCATAATGTGAAAACGTTGATCATTGCTTTAATATTCTGGGCTCATCTGCCTGTAAAGATGAATGCAATATTTTAGTCATATCAACATTAATTATTGTTAATTTTCAAAGTGTAATTGGTCATTTAAATGTTTGTTTTTTTAAAAGGAAAAGTATCGGTATCAGTATCGGCAATATTGGCTAACGCTACGCGGTTATAATCGGATTGATACCAAAATCTGCAGTATCGCCCACCCCTACCGCAAACCCCAGCTACGGCACTCCAGTTATTTGTCTATTTTTTGCTCCACTACCGAAAATAGGTCTAAATGAAAGCAAAAACTAATGAATCAAGTTGTTTTATTTATTTTTTTATTTTTATTTTTTATTTTTTGGGTTGAGAAAATTATTCAGTCACTTGGTTAGTTCCTGAATAAATCGTGTTTATGAACAAATTGTTGATTAAATGGTTCAATGTCATTTACAAAGACTGTCGCCAACTACTGGCGACATGATGTAACCTGAAACACTGAAAAATCCCCACCACTAATGTTATTTTAGTGTTATTTATATACTGTTATAGTATTTAATAATATTTTAAATTAGCTTTTTTATGTACATGCATTTTAATTTTAGTTTTCATCATTTTATTTGCTTGTCATTAGTGTTGTCAAAAGTACCGACTTCGGTACCAATCGGTACTGAAATTTTAAAAACGTCCATTTCCTGCTAACATTTGAGCACTGTTAAATGGATTCTTAAACACCTCTGATTGCCCATTGTGTTCATGCACTCAACAGATATGACTGTGATTGGATACAATACCGTTCAACAGCGTGCAAATGTTAGTGGGAAATAGACATTTTCAAAATTTCAGTACCTACTGGTACCGAAGTCGGTACTTTTGACAACACTACTTGTCATTTGTATTAGCTTTTGTTTTTTATATTTCAATTAAACTTTTTATTTCCGTTTTAGTTTTAGTTAGTTGTCACGACAGTATTGTCGTTTTAAGTTTTTCATCTAATATTTATATTTTATTTCAGCTGCATGTCAGTTAAAGAGAACACTTTTTAATAGTTTTAGTTGACATTAACAATTGGTGGAGCAGGGTGGAAGGTTAGGATGATTCCAAGGGCCCAATGAGGGAGAGGGGGCCCAAAGGGGGACCCAAGTCAATATGCTGCTTAGGGGGCCCAGAAACCATAGCTGTGCCCATGTTAACAACACTGGTGCACAGACTGATTGTGGAATAATGTGCACTGAAGTATCCAGTACAGTTAGACAAGAAATGTGTATTTTGGAAATAAATAGGGTCAAGACTAATTTTGTTCAAACTAATAACTGAAAAATACATACTAATTGATTACTATTTTGAATATTGGGAGGACACGTCTTGCTCAGTCTATGGTGGTTAGGGCCTTGTTGGAAGTCATTTAACTTTGTGGCCTCAAACTTAAATCAGTTCTATAATGAATTGGAAAGTTATTATATGGAAACTCCAATCTCCATGAAAAATCTCACCTCACATTTCACCGTGTACTTAATATTTCCTAGCAAGGTAAAGAAGTATAGATAAGGGAAGAGAGAGAAAGTGGCCAAAGCATGGATTTGAACAAATCTTTAGCAATTTTCACAATTACCATTAAGCCTGTGTGCTGTTTTCATTACCCACCCTGGAAATATAGAACAAATGACAAAAAGAAGAAGTAGAAAATCCATTTGCCCACAACAGCAGTATGAAGAATGCCCCTCTTATCATTTCATAGAAAAATGTAATTGAAAGAGCGCTAAATCAATTCTCCTGTTTATTAGCCACTAATTACATTAAACAAATTCTGTATTTCTCCTTTGGGAGTCTCATTCTTTTTCTTTCCTTGTCGGACAACCCAGTGATTTCAGTGGTGGTTTTTCTGCTCTGGCAATGTGAATTTAAAGTATTTTATTATTCAACATACCTCTGTATAATAGCAGAATCATTATAGGTTTTACAGCACTGCTGGTAGACAATTTTACTGATGATGTGCTGCAATTTTACACCTGGGGGCCACACATGGGCCAGACGGGGTTATTGATTTATTTATACGTGGGGCATGAAATGCACTGCTAAATGTTTGTGGACGGACAGCCAAATCATATTGCTAAATGTTGTGTCTGAGTGGCTCCACTAATGGCCTGTTCAGGTGAAAAGAAGTGGCAGGATCGCTTAACCCTGCCAGCTGAAAGTGTTTGGACGGATGTTTCTTTGAAACTGGAAACGATAGTGTTACATCAGGCACAGAGGTATGCGGTGGACTTCTGAAACAAGGCAAGAAGGTCTCCTGAACCTCAATAAATTCACATTTTAAATTCCATTTGATGTTTACACAGTTAAATGCTTCTGAAACACCATTACCTTACATGAACATAACCAACATTATAATATTTGTATTAACATTTATCAATGATTAGCTCACCTAAAAATGAAAATTTGCTGAAAGTATACTCACCCTCAGGCTATCCAAGATGTAGACGAGCTTGTTTCTTCATCAGAACAGATTTGGAGAAATCTGAAAAAAATCATCATAATAATCCTCAAGTAATCCCAACCTGATCTCACGGCAATTCATACATATTTTACTAGGTGGCTAATTTGTACAAATTCGTATGACCTCACTCGTACGAATTTGTACGGTTTGAGAAAAATCTTACATATTTTACAAGGTGGCAAATTCGTAGAAATTCGTACGAATGATTACCCCTCAACCTACCCCTTACAGAAATCGTATGTCACAGTGTCTAGTTGGTGTGCCCATGTATAGCCACCAGAGGGCACGCTTCTTAGTTTTGTTTGTTTCTCTGGACTTCAGTTCCCATCACCCTTTGCTTTGACTATCAAGTCTCATTACATTCAGCTGTGTCTCACTTACCTTGTTAACTCATCCACATATAAGCCCGGTTTTCTTTGTCATTGGTTGCTGGTTTATTGTTACGTGTTTTTTTTGGTTGCTCTGTTTTTGCCATGATGTGGATTACGCTGTTTGTTTTGGACTCTTCAAAAAAATGCTGCATTTGGATCTTCTTGTTTTGGAGCTTTCCGTGACATCGTACAAAATCATACGAGTGAGGTCATACGAATTCGCCGCCTCATAAAATATGTACGAATTGGTCATGGGATAGCATTGGTAATCCACGACTCCAGTCCATAAATTAACATCTTGCGACGCAAATAGCTGCAAGTTTGTAAGAAATAAACCAATCAGTCTAGCTGGGTTTCCATCCAAAGTTGAGAATTTAACGAATCAAAATCGGAATGTCGCATAAAACATTTGCGAACAAGCACTGTTTCCATCCAACGAGTCAGAGAGAACAAAATCGTCACTTCCTGATAAACTGGCACTAAATATCACTAAGAACAGTATTATATTCTCAAATATAATAAATTAGTTGTGCTTTGAGTGAGCAGAGGTGAATAAGAGAAGCCATTGAATATAATAATTCTCAAATATAATAAATTAGTTGTGCTTTGAGTGAGCAGAGGTGAATGTCAGCTGTTTGGGAACGCAGTCGTGGTAGACCATTCTGGGAGGCAGTTATACAGAAATACTTTGATGACAGAATTTGCTCGGGCACTTCAGAATGACCATGACAACATTTCAGATGCTATGCAACTAAATCGGTCCGCTGGTTAGTCAGGTTATCCTGTCCCAAAATGTTTAATAATTGTCAAAATGCGTTTCCATCTCCCATTATTCGCATTAACCCTTTTCCGCACAAGTCAAAAACCACCAAGTAGCGTAAAAACATTTTTGCGAATTAAGGGATTTCTTTTCGAAATTTGGCGTTTCCGTCACTCGTTTCTCATGCGATTACTTCAAAATGAACATTAAAACAGGGTGATGGAAACATAACTAGAGACACGAAAACAAACACACTTTCATTGGTGAGCATGTGATGTAATGCTAAATTTCTCCAAATCTTTTCCGATGAAAAAACAAACTCAAATACTTGGATAGCCTGAGGGTATATTTTCAGCAAATTTTAATTTTTGAATGAACTATGCCATCGAACATTTATTTTTAATTGCTTAAAAAAATATCTAATACAATGAAAAGCATATTTTGTTAAATTTGTTACTTACTGATGTTCAACTTTTAATAGTCACTTTTCGGATCATTAGTGAACTAATTATTTGTAATATATCGTAAATTACAGATAATAAATTAAATTAAATTAAATTAAATGAAACCCAAGCAACTATTTGGAAAACAAATCCTGACATTTTGTAATTTCTTTCTAATGTTAAAAACTTTATAGACATTTGTAATTTGTTGGAAACTTTGATAACTTTATGTACAGAAAAAAATTATCTAATGCATGAAAACTTGTGATTTATATTTCATCCAAGTTGATATTAATATAACAACTTGTTCTTACTTGGCCTACTCCAAAATTTGTTACTGTCTGTAATAGATTGTTTTGTTTACAATAAAACTTTTGATTTATCATCTAAATACATTAGTATGTTAATAAAACAACTTGGTTTTTTTTAGGTAGAAATAATAGACACTCCTACAAGCTCCAACACGTTTAGAATCTTTTAATGTGTTTAATGGAAAAATGTCTTGGTTGCTGGATATTGGTATTTTGTTATTTATTTTTAATCATTTTTAAACAAATTTTTTTTTTGTGGTCCCTCAGAGGAAATGCAAATATTTTGCAAATTAATGGATATCAATGCATATGTCAGGCCATAAATCCACAAGAGCTATGAATCGATGCATTTTTTGGTGTTCATATTCCTCCTGCCACATCATGAATAATTTTCTAGATCTGCCTCTGCTGTAGTTAAACGACTGATTTCCACGTTTATTCTGTCTCATATTTTGTTTCGTTTTCCATTTTTGTACTGTTGATTATTTTCTGACCTGATTTGTTTTTGCACGCGTGTGACTAAGTGTTGGTCAAAGAGTGTATTTTAGCTAAACACACTTCTGGTGTTGCACATTCTTTCTGATTCTATTGTTTTATCTCCTACAGAGGCATTGAAATTTACACACAAGCTCAGCTCAGCATTAGCCGTGACTGGGCAGGAAAATACAGGCCATAGACCACATGCAGATCTGCACCAATCAGATTGTCCTGCCCTCTCTCAGCTGGAGTTGACTGAGCGTCCACAACTCATCACTTTCAGAAAACATTAAAAGAGATTGACATGACTGAGAAGCGCTTGTCTATGTGCACAGTGACAAATCTCCATTACAGTTGTGCTATTCTTTTTGTGTTTGTTCTTTTCTTATGTTTCTCATTTCACTCTTTAACTGAGTGTGATGAGACGGGGCAGGTATGGCATCCCAAAGGGCCCAAAAAGCTCAGGCAGTGCTCCCTGATGGGTGAGGCGGCTGTTATTCGCAGTTTATGAATTTTAATAAAGTTCAGCTTGAGCGTCTCTGCTGTTTTCCTATTTCCTGCTGAAATGGCTTCAAACCACCAGGGATCTGCACGCTGTATTTATAGAGACTTTAGCATCAGGGGAATCTATCATGGAAAAGAGGTGTGTCTGCATGCATTGATGTGTGTGTGCGCAGCAGCGATGTTAAATGACAAATCAGGGAGTTATGTTGACCTGACCCCATGTGGCTAACTACTGTGATGTGTACTTTCACTGTCAGCCAGGGTGTGAACTACTGGGGAGCTAGGGGGATCTCGGCTCCCCTTAATAAGACATGGGCTCCCCTGAAAATGTGATTTGTGAAATTTTGGGGGGTCTCAAAAAATATTGACAATGTGTTATTTTGACGTGCAATTTCAGTTTTGTGTAATGTGATCATCGTGGATTATTATGTGTAAAATTGCAAAAATATTCGTGTCGATAAAGTATAATAGGGTAAATCCTGTATAGTGATTTATCCTATATAGTGCTTGCATAAAGCAAGTAGTGCATACACTTGTAGCTGTTATGTATCTTTGTAAGTCATTGTAAGCCCTCTTTTGAGGCACACGTTATAAAAAAAAACAAGTGGGCTCCCCCAAAGTCCACGGTATAGTTCGAACACTGCTGTCAGCAGTTTTCAACAGTAATCTCAGATCATTCTATTAGTCACACATCTTTCTAGGGAAAAATTAATAAATAATAATAATAATAATGGTGCCAGATAGACAAATTATTATTTTCTGCAGTGTTCACATCTTCCTGTTGAAATAAGTTTTGGTAGGATAGGACGTGTTGGAAGGTTTTTGTTTAAATAGCCAATATCATTTGATTGCATTACAATATAATCATTACATAACTTTAGAAGATACATGTTATGTTATGTGAATAAAGTCACAAATCTACAAAAAAAAATTTAAAGAATAAATTATTTTATGATTACAAAAGGAAACAAGGAACAAAGAATGACTGTTCAACCAAAAACAATGAATTATGATTTGCATCTTGCTAATGCTTATTAGAAGCAGTTGTTACAAAGACAGGAGGGATTTTAGCATTTTAGAGGGCATTTTATGAGTAAAAATGTATGTAGTGCAAGATGAATTGTCAGTTTGATTCCTTTTTGTAAAGAGAAAGTCTTTGCTAACTTATTCAACTTGTTCAAATTATTCAATACTAAAGATTTTAGCTTTGTAATCTTTGAAAGCAGGTCTCGAGTCTCGATCACATGTCCAGTTGTCCTTTCATAGATAACCCAGCAGATTTTAGTATGTTGGTGTTTGTGTGAGTCTGGGAATGTGTTTGCTTGCGTATTTGTATGTCTGAGTGTGTATATGTGTGTTGGCTTTGCCATAGTGTGAGATGGAAAATGGCTGGCACAGTGGGCCGAAGAGCAGCGGCAGTGACGGTTATCACAAGCACACAGACCAGCGTTTAAGGGCCGTGCCAGTGTATGTATACAGTATGTGTGCTCCCCATGGGCTGTGCTGAAATGCCATCAGCCCAAGTGCCCAGGGTGAGAGTGTGTGCTGCCACTTACCCTTCTCCAAGAGGGCATCAGACTGACAACACTGTCATGCCACCGGCACCATGCCAGCCATCTGCACACAACAGGGTGGAATTGGGATATTTGTTACTTGCTGAGTGATAGAAAGGACAGATATGCATTTTTGGAGAGAGGGGATGGCTATCAACAGATGACAGAAAAGTACCATGGTTTTACAATGTTTTTAGGTCAACGATTATGAAAAATTTAGAATGTTCGGAGCAAAATAAACACGCATTGCCCTTTCTAGAATTTTGGATATTTTTAAGAAGTCTCTTATGATCACCAAAGCTGTGTTTATTTGATCAAAAATACAGTAAAAGCTGTCATTTTAAAATGATATTACATTTTGATATTTTTTGCAGGTATTATACAGGTATGCTCTGTTGAAAACAGTATTTTTTTGTGGAAACAGTGATTTTTTAATGGATTATTTGATGAATACAACGTTTAAAAGAAAATAACATTTGAAATAGAAAGACTTTTGCAAAAAAAAAGGTTTACTGTTATTTTTGATCAACTGAATGCATGCTTGGTGAATAAAAATATTACTGTGTGTGTGTGTGTGTGTGTGTGTGAGTGTGTGTGTGTGTGTGTGTGTGTAGATTTTTAATTTTATACTATAATTTTCTTATAGTATAAAAATCTAGATTTTATTAAATGTAATAACAGTTAAAAACGATTTTTACTGCAACATTTTAAATATCTGACCTTTTCAGTGGTGTTTTTGTCCAATTTCTCTTCAATATTACCTGATGCCACCAGTGTACCATGGTACCACCACAGTACTTTTCTGTGAGAAGGTGTTACTAAGTGTTATTTAGGAAGAAAAATAATGAAGAAGACAATAAAAGAAGACAAATAATAAGAAATTATATGAGCTCCCAGAATAAAGTGTGTGTGTTTGTGTGCAGAGATGCTATATTTGGCACTGAGAAGATAGTGACTTAAATCTTACACTAATTGCTCACAACACTACTTCCTCACAGCAAAGATCAGCAGCGCTCCAGTGGTAATTACATCTTTAACTCAAATTATATTGGTACATTTAGAAACCCGCCGTAAAAGCGCTCTCAGTGAGACCAGTGTTTCTTGCTAAACCCTTTCTTTACTGTGGTTTTGCTGATGATATGAACAGTTCATTTGTTACCAAATGTTGCATGCGTCTCCCTGTAGAAGTGTGAGACATCTTTGTTTTCTCTGCATCATGAAGAGGCTTATTGGTTTTCTTTTGTTTGTCTAGAAATTACAGGACAAACAAGCACGTGCATTTTGCTGAACTTCTATGATTATGTACCATAGACAAAACCTGCGTGTGTTCATCAGTCGACAAAGGGGAAAAAAATGTTTGACAGAAAATGCTACTTTCCTGTTGTTTCATTCTGATTATGTAAACAAGACTGATGTCAAAAATGTATAATTTGTGCGGGAAAATGTTCAGCGAATGCACTGAACCAATGCACCATCCTGAGACATTCAAACTTTTTCGACGTGCCTCTGAAATGAACATCATACAGGTTAACCTGTCATACATTTCAAGAGTAACCAACTTTAAAGACTCACTTTAATGAATGAATATCTTGTTTTGTGGTGAGGCAGGTGTCTCCACTTGACAACTAAAAGCACATCTTATGTGAGAGCTTTAGAAGACCTGAAAAAAACTTTCACTTGATTGATTGTGATGATCACAATGCACAGAAATATTTGTCTTTGTTAGTCGCTCCGTTCCAGATCTTCTGATAGGTCGTGAAGGAGATTGAAGATGATGTATGCATTATTAGAGTATGTAATGGATTACATTTACATTTAATCATTTAGCAGACGCATTTATCCAAAGCAGCTTATAAATGAGATGACTTACTAGTCAGTTACAGCTAGTGGGGGAGGAACATTCTCATTCTAGAGAGCGTTTGATTAGACGAAATGTAATACAAGAGTCATCAAAGTTTTTAGCCTATTTTTCTGGAAAAGATGGTAAAGTTTAAATAGCCTATATATCTCATATAAATATGACTGTGTGTGTGTGTGTGTGTGTGTGTGTACTTATATATTTATAAATTATACATTTTTTTGTACAAGTGTCATTTCCATAGTATCTATTATACTATTATATTATTCAATAATATTTTCAGTTTGCTTTCATTTATATATATATATATATATATATATATATATACACACACACATATTATGTATGTATAATGTATATACAGTGGTGGCCAAAATAATTAGAACACTAGTATTTTCACCAGCTAAAAAATTGCAACACAATGCCACCAAGGGTCATTCATACTTCATTAAATAAATAACAAACAATTAATTTCCCATAATACATGGAATAGTTTTGATGCTATATTATTGATTGTTCATGTTGCTAAGGGTGGTTGCTAAGGTTGTTGTGCAGTGATACCCAGAACCTTTGGGTGAAGCAGTCTGTGCTTTATCGTGAATAAACCAATCAGAATCGAGGACTGGAACTAACCATTTTATATATGTATATATATATATATATATATATAT
>NW_015542382.1:1134035-1137621 GCF_001515605.1 Sinocyclocheilus anshuiensis
TATATATACTGTATATTGTACTGACTACGAAATATTCATATAGCCGCCTGTTGCTGCTTTCATCAAGTTCCAGGCTTATGTACACCAGTAACTTAGAAATGTGTATGTTTCTAACTACAAAAAAATGAGGTTCATGTATAATTATTAATTCATAGCATTTCTTGCATAATAATCCATAACAGTTCTTCTGAGACAAACTAGATTGTTAGGGTATTGCAAAAATATTTTGTTACATTGCATGTTCAGCTTTTGTTCCACCATATTGTGGCAGTGACGTGCATATGGGATGATATTAGACTCAAATTGATTAATAGATGCACGCACAATTATCCATGTACTGCATAAAGTTTATACATGTATCTTACTAACCACAAATAAATGCCTTTCAATTTGAGTCTGTGGAACTCTGGATTAAATGATTGTGCAGTGATTTGTACAAATACAGACATGTTTGTGAATAAAAATGTTCTGTTCTGCATTAATATATCATAAATTGCTCATGCAAAAAGGAATCTGTGCATATGTGGATCAGGTGACACACGTGCATTAATTGATGTCTAGTTCGAGTCAATCTTGTTCACTTCATTTGGATTTTGAGACTTCATTTTCGCAGTTTACAGCATTTCACGTCCCCCACACACACAACTACCAACAAACAAGGCCCAGTGCAATTCATTAATGTGTACACGATTTGAAAAAATTCCACAGACTCAAATTGAAAGTCATTTGTTTGTGGTTAGTAAGATACATGTATAAAATTTATGCAGTACATGGATAATTGTGCGTGCATCTATTAATCATTTTGAGTCTAATATCATCCCATACGTGCATGTGTACTGTATGTGTGTGTGTTTATTGGCCACCGTGTCCCTTTTCTTGGCTTCTCATAAAGAGATTGCTTTATGCAGAGAAGCACAGTGGAGGAGTCTGCTTTGATCTTCCCCCATTCCTTCACTCTACTCTTTCATCGCCAGGAACCCCCTCCCTCGCTCCCGCAGCCACCTTTCTTGTCTCTCTCGCACTTTCTGTCTCTTTAGCCTCCAGACTTTTCCGCCGCCTTCACCCGATGGGAACTCGCGCCGAAATGCCAAACAGCAGAAGGGGTTATTTCCTGTTGTGATATGAAGACACTAGGTGCCCTGGGTCTCGAGTGTGGGCTAAAGAGAAGAACAGGGGCTTTCCGCCATGCGCAGAGTCCCAGAGGAAACAAAGAGATCACATACACGCGTATGAAGAGCAGGCCAAATTTACACCTTTTCCTCCCAGTCGAAGCAGCTGTGATGGATCACGCTAATTTGGGCCTGTGCATGTGGCACATTAGCACAAAATCTTACAATGGCTGCGGGGTGCTTCATTAGTGGTCCACGCACATCCAAAGACTGTCAGTTCACTATTAATGTAGCATCTGTGAGAGACTAGCGGTCACTGAAGGGTGGGAGCAGTGAGCCCTGCAGGGAAGCTCTGACGGCCAGACACTGTTAGCCAGACGCTAACAGAGCAGCTAACTGTGGAGCACGGCATGTGTGCCAAGTTTGGAGGCAATTAGGCAGCATGTCAAAACCGAATCTAGTTTTTGATTGTCAAAAGTGTCTGTGAGCTGTTTGTGTATGAACAGGACATAATGGAGAGATGGTGTCTCGATACTTTACTCGTTAGCTTCTTTTCTTAGACATTATAGATGTATTTATAGTGTAGATTACATGACGTGTTATAGTAATTCAGACTAAATACGTGTTCCTTTTAGCTTTAGCCTGCAATGCTAACACTAGAAGCCCTGTAAAGTGTACATCTGAGGTTAAACAGAGGCCATCCACCCTGTTCTATGTATACACATCTCAGAATGTTTGCTGCCAGTCAGTTCTTCTCACCTCCCACACCTCCATTAACTCCTTTAGGAGGTAGAGTCATCTACTTTTCTGACAGGACCTTGTGCTTGTGCTCAAAATATGCCTTCCTCAAGCCCACATTAATTCCCTGGTGTCTAACAGAACTGTTTTAGACTAATTAGGGTCTCCGTGAATTCTCAGCAATTCCCTTTTGCATTTTTTGCCTCAAAAGTTTCCTCAACAAACTCATCTGTTCACATACAGTTGAAAGTTGCAGCCCTCATATTGTCATGATACCGCTGATACAAACTTTCTTTATCAGATTCAAGGTTGTTACCTTCCCTTGTGAAAATGTTGTGAAAAAGAGAAGTGCACTTAAAAAGTACTTCAAATGTTAAAAGTATATTTTAAAAAAACTGCACTAGATAATATAATTTCATACTTACACTATGTGTGTGTATAGAGAGAGGGAGAGGGAGTCATAATGTCAAATTAAAAGTTTTAAGTTAAATACATGTTTTGTTAAGGGGTTAAACAAGTATGGTTTTGATGTGTTGACTAAAATATTAAATCACATATAGTAAAGTACTTGATTATGAATTTTTTATTATGTTTTAGTATATTATTGTATATTTTAGGTTACCATACAGGTGCATCTCAATAAATTAGAATGTCGTGGAAAAGTTCATTTATTTCAGTAATTCACTAATTCATTGAGATGCACCTGTATATGCCTGTCAGTACATTCAACAGGACATTGTATCATATTTTACCATATTTCAAAGACCAGAAGTGATTATGAAATGTGCTTACTGTAAGTTCTAATGAAGAAAAATGCACTCTAAATGCAACTAATTGCATTTAATATAAATTTAAACCATTTCATTTATTTGTAAAGTAGTTGAAGTAAAAATTGAGTGTCCAAAAACATTACATTAGGGTCGCACTTAAGTATTTTCTATTATTATATTCGGTAACACTTTATTTTAAGGACCAATTCTCTCTATTAACTAGTTGCTTATTAGCATGCATATTACTAGCATATTGACTGTTTATTAGTACTTATAAAGCACATATTAATGCCTTATTCTGCATGACCATATTTTAGATTCCTTAATCCAACCTGACTTAGATCCCTTAATCCAACCATACCTAAATTTAACAACTACCTTACTATTAATAAGCAGCAAATTAGGAGTTTTTTCAGGAAAAATTCTTAGTTAATAGTGAATATTTGTTCCCTATTCTAACGTGTTACTTTATATTCTTATAGTCTATTATTTATGTGATAAATAACTCTTTTTAAATGTATGCCCTAAAGTGTACTACTTTTTTACAAGGGTTAGCATGTACAGTCGTTGAGGGCCACAGTTCTGCCATTTGCCGTCACGCAAATCCATGTAACTTTGAGTTATCAAGGAAGTGATTAACTGTGTAAATCTTATAAGAACATTGGAGGCGTTGCATCCCATATTGCCCTCTCACACCCAGCATGCATATCCTTCCAAACTCCCTTCTATCAGGCTACGCTAATCAGTGCATCTGTCAGTCAGTCTGCTGGGGCAAGTGAACAGTATTAACAAGCCTTGGATGGGGTATTACTGCAGCAATAAGAGCAGCTTCAAAGCTCATGCGCTAAGTCATACCAACGCTAGCAGAGCTGGGCTTAACATATGCAAAGCACAGGAATCCTAGTCAAGTTTACAGGCTTTGGAAGAATGGGTCTTAATCAAGTCTGAAGGGAATTTAAAGAGAGGGAA
>NW_015542382.1:1137796-1142852 GCF_001515605.1 Sinocyclocheilus anshuiensis
AAGAGATGAAGACAAAGATCTAGAGAGAGAGACCAGCTGTTTATGTATGTGTGTGCACGTAGCCTTGTGTAAGCATAATAGTGCATTGTGTTTCTGCTGTACAGATGGTAGAGGAATGAGGTGATGAGAGATTTATGAAGTGTTCTGTCACTTCACTGCCATGCTGGACTTCATAGCTTCTCATTATAACTATATATAACAGACAGATGTATACAGTAAAAATAGCCTCCACAAATGCACTTAGGAGTATTAAAGTTTTTGTCTTGCTTTTTGGTTTACCCCATGCATTTCTAGGTATTAAAAGGCAGATCTTAAAGTTTAAAGTGGGATCAGTAATAGTAAGTAATTTTTTAACACAAGTTCATGACATTCAATTAAAAAATTTAATAAAAAAAATCCATTGAGTAAGACTATGAATCACTTTAGGGTAGCAAGATTTTTCCTGAGGTGGTTAAGAGGTATGTCTCCCAATTTGTCCCAGCACTCCTGTAGATGTTATATATAAAAATGTGTTGGTTGGAACTATGGGTCGACTGATGCTGTACACACTATATGGACAAAATATTGGGACATACCTCTTAATTATTGAATTCAGGTGTTTCAATCAGACCCATTGCCACAGGTATATAAAATCAAGCACCTAGCCATGCAGTCTGCATTTACAAACAATTGTGGAAAAAAAATATAGGGTCTTTCTGAAGAGCTCTGTGAATTCAAGCGTGATACTGCTTTATATTCCACAGTCAACTATAAGTGGCATTATTGCAGAGTGGAAGCATTTAGAAACCGCAACAACAAGACCATGTGAAGTCACAGAGTGCTGAGGAGCATGGTGTGTAAAAGTCGCCGACGCTCTGCTGATTCCATGGCTGAAGAGTTGCAAACTTACACTGGTTTCAGCACATCAGCACAAAAGCTGTGCTCCGGGAGATGGAATGGGTTTCCATGGCCTCAAGTACAATGGCAAGCGTCCAATGTAATGGTTTAAAGCATGCCACCACTGGACATTGGAGCAGTGGAAACATGTTCTGTAGAGTTACAAAACATTTCTGTTTGGCCGAGTCTTTGGCAGATGGCAGGAGAATGTTACCTGCCTGACTGCATTGTAGCAACTGTAAAGTTTGGCGGATTTGGTGGTTTTTGTTTTTCTAGTCAAAACTTATTGCTTCAGCATACCAAGACATCGTAGACAATGCATCCAACTTTGTAGGAACAGTTTGGCAAAGGCCCTTTTCTATTCTAGCATGACCGTGCTCCAGTGCATAAAGCAAGGTCCGCAAAGTCATGGTTGAATGAGTTTGGTGTGGCTGTACTGCACAGAGCCCTGACCTTAACCCTGTTTAACATCTTTAGGATAAACTGGAATGGAGTTTGTGAGCTAATTTTGTGGAAAGCCTTCTCAGAGGAGTGGAAGGTGTTATAGCTGCAAAGGGAGGACCAACTTTATATTCATGTATTTAGAATGTGATGTCATTACAGTCCCTGTTAGTGTAATGGTGAGGTGCCCCAATATCTATGTATTTATGTAAGAATACTTAACAGTAACATTTAATTTATAAACATTAACCAAAATTAATAAATGCTGCATTATTTTAAAGATTTACCTTACATATTATATTATTGATGGTCACACTTTATTTTAAGATCCAATTCTCGCTATTACAAACCATTAACTATGACTTTTGCCTCAATGAACTCCTAATTTGCTGCTTAATATTAATAGTTAGTAAGGTAGTTAAGTTTAGGTATTAGGGATGTAGAATATGGTCATGCAGAATATGTGCTTTATAAAACAGCCAATATGTTATTAAAATTCATGCTAATAAGCAACTTGTTAATCATGAGAATTGGTCCCTATAGTAAAGCTTTACTTTATTTACCTGATAAAATGGCATGCTATTTAAGTCACATCTGCTAAATGAATAATCAAGAATCAAGCTTTACATAAAACAGCATTAAAATGTGTTACGTTTTTCCCTATATATTCTTTAAGTATATGGTAATGCATTTACAATAAGCGTGTATGGGGCAAGGCATTGCATCAGGATGAATGATAAAATACCCACTATGAAAGTACAGCCACAAGGCTTAAATTATATGTGTGAACATGCAGCTAGTGTGACAACCTTGCCTGTGCAAACCCAATTTTTCAATGTCTGTCATGTAAATCCAGTAAACCCTGGTACTTTATCATGATATGCATAAGGATATCAGAAAGGGTGGTTTTTGGAACAGCAAAGGATGATTTTGACAACTTTTGCAGCTCACACATATTTGTACATAAGAATGAATGTAAGCACTTTAACAAAAACAAGCTGCACATATTTGTTTGAAATAATCTTTTTCACATAGACTTTCATAAATGTATGTGCATTAATGGAATGTATTGTCTATGGAAATCGACAGCATGCCACAGATGGCATCGACAGAGCTTAACTTGTTTTGAATGTGGAACATTCTTTCACAATAACTTTTTTTACAGCATTGTAACAATAGTTTCAGTAGGCATTGCAGTTTTACTAATTTACTCAACTCCAGTTTTCTTTTGGGTAATTTAGAAACTTTAAAGTGCTGCAGAATGTCCCGAAAAGACAAAATATTCAAACGAATAAAACTGAGGCATGCTCAATATTTTCCAAAAATATTTTTTGCAGTGTCTTACAAAATATGTTTTTTAGAAAGCATTTAATAAAATTGCTTCTAAATGCAGGAATTGCAGTGTGTCAAAACATTGAGAGAGGTTTTCATTTTTTAAACATCAAAACATCCTTTATGTGCTGGGTCAGGTGGTGTAACACTATAACAGCATCACTCGCTTCACAATCGTCCATCAGGGACTATTTGAGATCAAAGCCTCTCTCTGGACACCAATTTACTGGGCCATAATTACTCTGTTCACAGCACTAACTGCTCACATAATTTGATTGTGTGTGTGTGTGTGTGTGTGTGTGTGTGTGTGTGAGTGTGGGGTGAATTCAGGTAAATTGGGACACATTTTCCAATTTTGGGAATGATTTTTTTTTTCATAAGTTATTAATGATAATTTGCCACTAATTATATGATATTTTAAAAAACACAAATTACAGTGGGACACCCGTTTTAATAATGGACCATTCACAAAGCAGGAAAACACAAGGTCAAAAGAAGCAAATGATATTCAGAGAGCTGAGAAAAGGTTAAATGTATTTCAGAGCTCAGAAATGATAATATGGGTCGTACTGAGATTTGAATTAATAGCTTAATTAACACGAAAAAAAGTATATAATCATCTCATTTGACAATCTGTGTCACCCACTCCAGTACTTTGTAAGGTCTTACTGAACAGAAAAACTACAGAATTTGCTCTTAATTATATATAATTAGTTATGTGTTGATTGGCAGTATGGGTCGACTTATATGGATTATTCAATCACAGTTTCCAATGAAAAAAAAAACAGATATATGGTATATATAACACTTATTCTCACCAAGGATGAATTTGTTTAATCAAAAATATAGTAAAACCTGTAATATTGTAAAAGATTATTATTGCTAATAATAAGAAATATTTCTTGAGCACCAAATCAGCATATTAGAGCGATTTCCACTGAAGACTGGAGTAATGGCTGTTGAGAATTCAGCTTTACCATCACAGGAATAAATTACATTTTAAAATATATTGAAATAGATTATCCATTGAGAAAGCCGGTATGTTTTAGAACTTACATTTTATTGCTAACCTCAAAATAGAAAAAATACAGCTAATATATCACCCCACACATACTGTAGCTATGTTAGTCCCATTGCAAAACGAATGGTTCTCATTTCAAAGTATACAAATAAAGAGACATCAAATGTCAACTTCTGCGTAAATGTTTCCACATGTTCAGATTATATCCAAGCATCCATTGGTCAGATGCACAGCACTACAGGTAAACAAAGATGCAGAGCTGTCTGTGTTCTGGAAAAACTGACATCCATCTCTGGATTAACTCTGTGGAGATACAGCGGCAGTGCTGCGTTTGTGCATGCGTGCTCGTCTATATGCGCTGTTGCCGGGGCTGATGCGGAGGTTAAGAGTGGATGAGTGATTTCTCTGAGAGAGCAGATTGTGCTGTAGTGCAGTACTGGCATTTTCCTACATTAAAGTAGCACAACCTAGTTGACCACACTTGATAGAGAGAGGGAGACTGAGAGATGCACATCAATTTCAACAAGAGCTGCATTTTTTTTCAAAGCAGGAGAACTCTATGAGGTCAGGTCCTCTCTTTTTCTATCGCTACGTCTCTTTTTTTTCCCTCGAATCACCATGACATCCATTTCTGTGCTCTGCTTTTGGTACTGAAGTGGTGTGGTGGAGCCTGTGACAGAGTGAGACTGTTTATACAAATGTAACAACCCATTTTGATATAATTATTAACGTACAGGTGATTTATAATGTCATGAAAGCAGGTGTATGAGAAACTGAGCAGGAAAAGGAGATTTTGAGGGGTTGGTGGAGTCTCTCTCTGAAAGACTTTCTGAACTGTGAGGGTGTTGGAGCAGAACAGGTGACCATGTGTAGCAGAGGAAAGAGAGGCTAGTGGAAGATAAATCCAGAGAGTGTGTGTGTATATATCTTAAAGTTAAGCAAAATTCTGAATTCAAGAATTGGCTCCTTTTCAGTTCATGAGTTTGAATTTAAATTGAATTGACCACACCCCACAGGATTTTTTAATTGGAACGACAATAAAAGGAAACTTTAAACAAAACATTAGTAATTAATAATTAATAAATCAAATTTCATAATCAAAAAACATTTTTTTAAATTTTATTTTAATTTTTTTATATTCAGAATCACAATTTTCATATTAAATATATTTTAAAAAGTTGACCATTTTTATCTATTATGTCTATATAAATATATGATCCGTTTTATTCAATCACTATATGAATATGAATACTATATGAATTATGTCATAGGAAATGTATATACATGTTCCTGATCAATGAAATGTAATCAATGAATTACATTTGATATATATATATATATATATATATATATATATACACACACATGTATATGTATATATATATA
>NW_015542382.1:1143716-1157350 GCF_001515605.1 Sinocyclocheilus anshuiensis
AAAAAAAAAAAACATACTTTCAATTAACTTTAATTTTGTAAATGACCTGTATTTGTTTAAGTTATTAATACTTAATCAAAACAACCCAACTGCAGTTTGATTGATATTACTTGGAATGCGCAATAAAAATTGAGTTATCGTTTTTGCAAATAAACTCTTCATATATATATATATATATATATATATAAATAATTGACATTGTTTTCAAAAACAGTGATACTATATGTAGTATCATTGTTTTTGGAAACACCTATATGATCACATGTTTTTGGTAATTCATGAAATGCATTATGCACTATATCAATTTCATTCCATTTCCCTCAGAACTGAAGTTCAAATTCCACATTTGAATTAAGATGTAAAGGCATTCTCAAACTCTGAATGACACACAACCCTGTGTGTTTACCTTGCTCCCTACATTATATACACTATATTGGTAGTAAATATTGTATGATAACTCTACACCATGAAACTTAACAATTAACATATTTATATGTCATGGTTATATTGTGATGGCAATACCATAGTGCTTTCAAATATGTATGGTTTTTAAATGGCATTCTAAGGTACTTTCAGAGAGTACCATGGTATAATCAGATCGCACTGGTCTGCTGCAACACCAGCAGCCAGACAGTGATTGTGTTTGTGTGCGTTCATTTTCCAGGGCATGGACCATGAAACTTTGCTTAGAGAGAAATGAGAATAAAACAGTACATTTGTTTTGTAAATGTTCACTAATGGATGTGTGTAGCATAACAATATCAGGCATGTGTTTAACCTTGTTCACTCAGAATGAAAGCAGAAAGAGGGATAGAAAAGAGAGAGAGAAAGGCAGAGAGATGCAGGCTTGTGTTAATAGGATTGACTTGGCACATGAAAAAGACAGTTGTTGGCCCTGTCTCTGAGCATTAACTCCACTTTACACACTCACACACACACGCACTCGAAACACACACATCACTGTGTCTAAAATGACAACTTTGCCTCTCTCTCCCATTCACTTTCGTTCTAATGAAGGAGCTGGTGAAGGAATTATATGCATGTGTAAAATGTGAATGAAAGGAATAGAATAACAGCACATTTGATTCATGTAAATCCACTGCTGGAGATATTGGCTAACAAGAATGGCTTTTTACTGAAGAAAGTGGGGATGTGGAGAGGAAGGCTTGCTTTCCCTGTCTTTGAGTGGCTGATATAAAAAAAAGAGGGAGAGAGAAAGAAAAGGGAAGAGAGAGTGGGAAAAGACAAAAAGTTTCTGATGTTTGTCTCCTTTAACATGAACAGCCAAGGAATAGTTCATCCAGTGTGTGCTGGTCATGCGTTATCATCAGAGCTAAAAGATGTAACGCTACTACAATTATTTTTTTTAAATAGTGTGACAGTAGCCGAGCTGCTTTAAAATGAATGATTTTTCAGTAACAAGCGACATTTTCGAACGAGTAGCAGTGTGGTGTGACAAAACGCAAATCGCTGGTTTTTATGTTGAATGTACTGTGCATGCAGCTCTACAGCCCAACGAACAAAAGAAAATATCAGACACTCTCTCATAAACAGTCATCTCTCTCATATCATTTAGGTGATCATTAAATGATACATAAATGAACCAGTTGAAAAAATAAGATTCAGTAATACCTTTCAGAGTCATTCCTTTTAGGAATGGTGATTTTTTTTTTTCCCAGGTAAATTTCTGTAAGATTTTAATCATTCTATCAAGAAGAAAATGTTTTCATCTGCTAATAAATAGCATTGTGCCATCTCAAACTAAACTGAGATTAATATGTTTATATCATGAGAATTAAAATGGCTGCTGCTCTTCATGTTATGGCTTCCTGTCTTTAGAATGAGCAATATGACTCTTCTATAAATAGTACAAAAAAAGTAGTACAAAATAGTACAAAAAATACAGTTTTTTCTCTCTCTCTATGTGGTGAGGTGAAAATGTTATGCTTGGCTAATCTTGTCAAGCATAAAAAAGAAAGAAACTCCTTAAATCTTCTCTTCTACTTTCTCATCCTTATAAAATTGACAGCTATTAAAGTAAGTAATTCATGGACAAATATAAATTGTTATTGTATTATATTATATTGTATTGTATCAGCGATCATCATTTTGTTGTTTTACATTTTTACATAAGAAATATTTCAAATAAACTTTGTATGACTGACTATACAGACATTAAAAATATTCAAATTCGTCTTTAAAATATTTGTTAAAAAAAATACAATATAAAAATGAAATAATATTTTTAATAATTTTAAGAATATAATAATATTGTAAGTGTTTTTCTTGACGGTAGTTTATCAACATTATTAGAATAATTAAATTTTAATTCGCAAAACATATCACAAATAGCATATTTTTATAGAATGACACAATTTTATGTATTTTTGTAGCAAAATATTTAGCCCTAAAATACTAAAAAAATATATATATATATATTAAAATGGTCTTATTTTGTTCTTATAGTTTTTCTAAGTGCTGTAACTTCATGGTAGTTTTATGTCTTTTTGTGGAAAAATATTTAGCTGTAAAAACATTTTTTTGTGTTAAAAAAAGAGCTTTTTCTTGATGTTAGTTATCTACTTTCAATTATGAGCTTGTTGCTCAGCAAGGTAGAGTTTCAGAGTTGCTTCCACAACACTCATCATCATTCCCACACAGGCTTGGCACACACACAACAGGTGATTCGTTAAACACAGATTGGACTAATGCATCTCTTTCTGCTTTTCTAGTAATTTGTGCTAATTGCTATTCATATGGATAGCAGCCTCGTTAGCGATGTGCACATACCGGAAGGCGTCTGCCAATGCATGAGCGTTAGCTGTAATTATTGCGAGAGTGAGGGACAGACGCAAAGACAAAAGTTCTCTGATGGTCTCCTCTGGCCTCGGTTACACCATAATGAATGTTATTCACATTATTTTTGTGTCTTGTGACTCTGTCAGCGCTCTCACAGAGGTGAGCTGGAGAGAAGGTGGATTATTGGGGGTAAAATGTTATGTCAGTCAACCACAAGTTAAATTATAGAGTAATTTTATAATGTAGATCTCATTTAGTTTTGTCAGGCTCTCATTTGGGCCTATCATCACCATCATATTGCTAAATCATTTTAACAAAATCAATTTTGGTCAGTAGATTAGATAAACCATGATATACACAAATAGGATTTTCCTTGTACGAGTTAATATAGTCATCATTCAGCCTGAATAATCAAGCGCAATGTAAATTGCTGAGAATAATGTGTGGAACTAATCATATCTGATGAGTTTATGTAGCTGTTGTGGCTCTGTCTGATAACCTGTCTTCATTTGAATGCTGAGATGTATGACGGTTGTACTTTCTGTGTTTGATTGATGGATGCTTTTGCACTCATTCAGATTTAGCTCTCTTTGAAAGCTTTCTGACAGAGCTGAGATTGATGGCCAGTGTCCTTCTGAGGCCACCGTAGCAAATATGTAGTAGCGTAACTATATGGCTGCATCCTAAATAGGTAATTACTTTGTGACCATTAAAAAGCATGTTCTTTACAGTATAAATGTGATCCGGAAGTACTACATTCCTCGTGTTGTCATTGTCATGTGACATACCAGCATCGGTTGCACTGCTACACGACCATTCATAATATTTTCAGTCGCAAAGTCCGTTCTTCATCAAAAGTAGTGCCTACTTAGTAAGCGATTTCAGACACAGCTATTGTCTTCAGAACTATACTCATTAGCATGGCAGGATGCAGAAGGTTTTTTTGTTGTTGTTGAATAAAACCAGTTAATTTAGATGTTACTAAATGAAGCACAAATAAAGATGTACTTGACTGATCTTGCATTTCTCATCACAATTCTTCCACAAAAAAAAAGTCTCAACCCAGGCTCATTGGAAAAACATGCCTGTGGTGATATTTCTGCCAAATGCTATTGCATTGCTCTATGCACATTTCGCAACAATTTCAAATTGAAATGTCCAGTGAGTGGCACTAAACGTGTGTTACGTTAAAAGCATATAAACATGAATCTGGCAATGGTTTATTACACTTGTTGTATGTATCGCGGCAGATCGTAAATTAAACAACCTGATCTCATGACAAAAACGTACCTGTGGGAACTTTTTCGCAAAACGCGAAATACGTACCAATAAGTACATATCACTGCAGTTTCCAACAGAAATTAACACGGCAGTGGCAGTAAAACAGCGAGCACTTGTAATCGTTTTCCTACACAGCTATGATTACAGCTGTATATGTTTTGCTTTCCAGACATAACAAGCTTGCTCTGTAGCTCAACCGGCATGGAATTGGACTTAGGATGTGGAATCCTTGGGTACGAATCCCATGAAAAGCACGATGAAAGAGCTCAAAGATGAGACATCGAAAAACAAGCTAAAAGGGCATGATTGCGTTTTTACATCACATTCGCTTTTGTTCATACTATCGGCTAGGTTTAGGTGTAGTTCAGATGGTACGTCATTTTAAAACATCGCAGAGCATTAGAGTTATAGTGCTACTCAATGGATATTTCAAGTCAGAAATACGGTGACACTTACAAAACCAACGTCACATAAAACGTTCACATCAAATATGTCACGAAACCTACACAGTTCTACGTATTTCGCGTCGTGCAAAAAAGTTCCCACAGGTACGTTTTCATCATGAGATCAGGCTCAAATTAAATGTCTGCTGAATGCCACTAAAAGGTTAATGCTCTATAAAAAAAAAAAATTTGAAAATTGAGCAGCTAAAGCAACCATGTCATTTTAGCTTGCTTCTACAAGTAATTGAGCTTTTTAGTGTGACTCATGTTCAGTGTTGGGGGTAACGCATTACTAGTAACGCAATCAGATTACTTTTCCAAGTAACTCGTAAAGAAATGTGTTAATTTTTATTTTGCAAACTCAGAATATGATGCAAACCTGCAATAATTAAATATGTTAAATAACACAAATATCCTTTATGTATTTAAACCCATTTTAACTAATGTCTTTACTGCTGACCTTTGATGATCCAATTCAACCGTACTAATAAGCAAAAATGACTTATAAAAAGTTACATTTGTGTTTCTTTTTTTCCTAAGTGTGTTGAACGTTCTATACTTCATGCAATCCAGAATGGCAGCACAACTGAAAGGTTTGTTTGAGCTGTGCTCTCTATTGTACAGATGTGAATTTACATTTCCTGCAACTTGAGGCTTATTCCTTTCACTTTTGGTGTGAAAGGGCTTTTACATTTGTCAAAAATAGAACTTTTTATATTAAAAAACAAACAAGCAAGCCCAGCTCAAATGATAAAAAGTAATGCAAAAGTAACGTAATGCATTACTTTCTATAAAAAGTAATTAAGTAACGCAGTTAGCTGCTTTTTTATATACATTACACTTATACATTGCTTTTTTAAATACATTACACTTATTCCACCAGTTGTGGGCAGTTGCGCAACTTAAGCAGTGATGAGCATTTGAAACATCTAATGTACAAAACATGACATACATCTCCCTGAGATGGAGGGAAGTTAGTGAGGGAGGAAATAACTAGCTTACAAACTCCTCCTCTTCCATAGCTCAATGTTATCCCAAAAAGCAACACTTTAAACATCCAAAAATAGTACAACCTCAGAAAACTTTGGTATTTTCAATATTTTCAATGTACTATGTTTTGGGGAAGACTAAATCCAATTTTGCATACTATTTAGGAAAGTATGCACATTTTACCAACCTTAGGTACCCAAGAGACTATTTTTATGTATGAATGTACTGTACATGTTTGTGTGTTATTCTTGAAATAAGGAACCTTCTTTTCTTTTCTTCAGACACCCAGACAACAACCTCAAGCAAACACTCACGCTCCCACATTTTCTGTAAATTCCGTTGTGTTTTTGGTGTGTGTCTCTTTTGCCTTTCATGTTCAAAGCTGAGTGAATGAATGCATTCTCTGAGGAATAAGGTGGTGGTGGGGGGAGGGGGTCTATAATCAGCATGGCGCTGCGGAGGTGAAGAAAGCGCAGGAGCGTGGTGGCAGAACGAATACAAGAGAAAGAATGGGTTACATAATTAAATGGGTTTGGCAGTCTCTGGCAAACTAAGATTATTATGATTTACTTCTGGTCTATAAATATGGCACTTTTATGTTTCCTGTACGGTTCTCCAGTATCAGTGATAGAAGTCATGGTGCCTGATATAAAACATAAACATGCGTGATTTATCGGACACACCAAAATACCTCTCATGAAGATAGCTGAATTGATAGGGTAGTGATCATATCCCACCTTTGTTCCGAACAGCCCTTATGCTGTTCTACTACATCTTTAAGACTTATTGTATGCAAATAACCTCAGTTATGATTGGCTAACCTCCAAATACTTCCATAGCTGATAGTTCCTCATTGCAGGCCAAGTTGCTCAGCACTGAATATGCATTTATATGTAAATCATATGTAAATGTGCTCCTGCTTGTCAATACCATGATGATTTGTAAATGACCTCTTTTTTTACAAGAGACTGGTTTTACCAACAAGGATGTGTTTAAACATATTTTGCAGCATATTTTGTTGGCTGTAGAACAACATTCCTGCCAAAGAAACAGTCTCTAACATTGACCATTAGAGGGATAGTTCACTCAGAAATTAAAATTCTATCATTTACATCTACCATGTCATTCCAATTTCAAATGTGGATAACAAAAGATGTTATGAAAAATGTCTGTGTTGTTTGTTGTTGTTTTTTTCTCCATACAATGAAAGTCTTTCAATATCTATACCAAGAATGATGTTCATCCTGGAGCATTCTGCTCCCTAGTTCTCTATTATATTGTGAACACTAGCAAGGGCTTCGATCAATCACACATTGGGACACAGATGACTTTCAGCAGTCAATATTGAGCGATTGTGCATTAAAACATTGATTTTTATTAACAAAATCAAAGGCATGGCATGGTTTCGGTGGTACATTCTGCAGTTCTCTAGGTAGCGAACGTTTCGTTGCACTGGGCAGTGTACTTGCTACTGAAGTAGGGAGCAGAATCAGATTTTACTGCATTCCTGTGTTTTATATTCTAACCTTTGTGCTATCCTAAAAACATCCTTTACCTAATTTGGTGTTCCCAATCAAAAATGACTGCCCTACAAAAAATTGCTGTTATTGTTATGCTATATTATTGCCAAATATTGGATTCAATGTTTTTGTCAACTTGTTTTCTTTCGATTTCTTTTAATTTGGGCAAAGCTCACTCAAAAACTGTTGTCCATAAGCTCAGATCAGTGAGACCTACAATCAATCAGTTCCAAAAAAGACTTGTTATACCCTGTCATTAGCAAAGTTGGTGTGTTTTAGTTTGGCATTTTTGTGAAAAAGAAAATCATCTCTAGGTCAAAATGACCTAAAAACAACATGAGGGTTAAGGACGTTTTGGTTTGACATTGTACAATACGTTTTTTTAGTATAAGGTTTTAGTACCGTGTTGTGTCGCCACTTGATGTCCAGTGTAAATGCTGGGTTTTGACGCAAAATCAGTTGTACATCAATCTCTCGCATCTGAAAAGGGCAAAGAAAATCCTGTTATCCATGATATGAGCCCTTTAACTAAACGCCTCTGTGTATTTGTCTGTGAGTGTTGTTGTGTTTGTTCCACTGGATGGCCATTATCTGAACTCCCCTCTGTCATTCACACACTCATTGCATCATTCTGCTCACCTGGCTCACATGTCAAGAGCATCCCACTCTCTCCGTCTCTCTATTCAGCTCCAGCTCTGCCACTCTTCATTTTACCCTCTCTCGCCATCTCTGATCTCTACCTTATGTCCTTTCCAGTGCTCAAAGTGAAGAAAATTGGCGTATGTACTCTGCTTGTTTATGGGTGTACATTTATAGGGGAGACAAGGGCAAACTGTCAGTAACTTAGTCTA
Source organism: Sinocyclocheilus anshuiensis (assembly GCF_001515605.1). Lineage (NCBI taxonomy): Eukaryota > Metazoa > Chordata > Actinopteri > Cypriniformes > Cyprinidae > Sinocyclocheilus > Sinocyclocheilus anshuiensis. The sequence continues at coordinate 1,151,601 of NW_015542382.1, forward strand.
ATTATACAGTAGTCCAATTAGTCTCATGTTGATTTTAGACATTTGGTTACAAACACTTCTTAATTAGAATATTTTGATTTCCTAATTTGAATATTGTGACAATTTGCCCTGTTTTTTATTGTGCGAAGTTGTTACATGTTACATTGTTTTAATGTGTAAATGATTTTTTGTTACAACTCATGTTATTTATAGATTTTATAGTATTTATACATATATAATGTAAAAATATATATATTTATAAATGTATAAATGTTTGTTGGTCATAAAATATCTATTTCTATTGATATTTCTGTTTGTTATGTTTACATTTTTGCTGTTTCATGAATTGTTTTACATGTTTAATTTGCTTTTAGCACAATTAAAAATTTGAAACAATTTATGAAACATTGACTGTAATATATACATTCCATAACAGTATCTATTTTCTGCAGGTAAAAATGGTGGAAAAGGCAATTTTGTTTAAGAGTAACCTATAAAAGTGGTATAAAAGTATTTTTTTTATATTTTTAAATTAATACTTTTATTTAGCAATGATACGTTAAATTGATCAAAAGTCACAGTAAATACTTTTTTATTGTTACAAAACAAAATCTGTCTCAAAAAATGCTGTTCTTCTGAACTTTCATCAAAAATTAAAAATTTTTCCGTAAAAATTAATTTTCATAAAAATATTAAAGCAGCAACTTTTTTCAACATTGAACATAAAAAAAATACATTTTTGAGCAGCAAGTCAACATATTAGAATGATTTCTGAAGGGCAGAAAATTCAGCTCTGCCATCACAAGAATACATTTTGTAAAATATGAAACTAGAAAACAGTTACTGTAAATTATAATAATAATCCACAATATTGCTGTTTTTACTGCTTTTTGGTCAAATAAATGCAGTCTAGGTGAGCAGACAAATACTTTTTATTGGTAGTGTATTTATATTAATGTTTTAAAAAAATTAAAAACTTTAAACATTTTTATTTTGTTGTAGCAGAAGACATAAAGGTCCGTGTTTCTTTTCTCTTGAAACTTTGTGTAGCAATCAGCCACGTGGCAGACTTTAATTAAAAAATATATTTTATTCCGGCCTTGATGTAGAGTGAATTTCAAACTTGCACACAAAGCCTGTCCTTCAGATGCAGAGGGCGTCAGTGCTAACGCATCCCTGTCAGCTCTTGTGCACAATGATCTTGGTTTAAACTCCCTCATCACATGCTTTTCTCCTTTCACTCTCTCCGTCCTGCTGCTATTGATGTGATGGCTTGCAGGAGGCCTCCCTGCATATTTATTTGTGAGAAGTGAAAGGAGGTATCAGTGGTATGCTTTGAAGCTGAGTTTTGAAGGGATGCATGTGTGACTGGGTGTCAGGTTCGAGTGAGGGGATGGTTATTGCATGTGTGTGCGTGCTAGTATGTGTGCTCGTAGGGGTTGCACACTTTTTGCATCAGGTTGATGGAGAGCAACTTATGCCCATTGAGTGATAGGGGTTTGATGTTTAATTAGGCCCTAGGCTAAGACATGTCTGATGGAAGTGAATTTCTGTCTGTCTTTCTTTCTATTACAGTCTGTGAAACCCTCCATATTTTTATTTTGTTTTGCCACAAGTGTGTGTTTCACTGCAAAAAAAATAAAATAAATCACATTTTTGGTCAATTATTTTTTCAAAAACTAAAGAAATGACTTTAGTTTTTCATAAAAAAATACCTAAATATTCACAAGCAAGAAGCAAAATAAAATATCATAAAAATTTATATTTTAATTAATGATGAACGAAGATGAACGTAGGTCTTACGGGTTTGTAACGACATGAGGGTAAGTAATTAATGACAGAATTTTAATTTTTGGGTGAACTATCCCTTTAAAAGGTGAGTGGACGTGTTTGTGTGTACGTGTGATTTCTAAGGTCCCACTGCAGGATTAATGTGTTCGCATGTCTTTGCCACACATGGTCGAGGTCCCACTGCACTAAAGTGTGTATGTGTGATATGTTCGGTCCTTTAGCTAAAATTGATTCCTCTGTTGGGCTAAATTAAAGCTTATGTTGCTGCTCCAGGGCTGTATTTTCTATCATATTTAAACACAGGCGAGATTAGCATGGCTTTATATTTATTTGCAGCTTAAAAGCCTCTGGGTATCGAGTATAAAGCGCTGCTTTTGTTTCCTTCCTCTCCTTCATCTGTCGTTCTTAGCATTCTTTCTCTCCTGCCTTCTTGGTTTGATTCCTATGCACTTGTGGGTCTCATAGTACCTACAAAATTTCAACAAGAAGTTCTGAACAAATTGTGCTTACTATCCAACAATGTCCCACACACTCTTTTACGGATTCTCAAGTCCTGGAACCTTACACTCTTAAAAATAAAGGTTCCAAAAGGGTGTTTTTGCAGTGACGTCATAGAAGAACCATTTTTGGTTCCCAAAAGAATCTTTCAGTGAACAGTTCCTAAAAGAACAATTTTTTTCTGCATTTGAAAGGTTCCCTTTCGGTCGGTCACTCTCGACGTCACGTCGAATGACCGACAAATTGGGATCTCGCTTAGAGAGACCAATCTACTTAGAGTGTATTTAACTAAACGAGCCAATTCACATTGGCATGCGATTATTGCATCCAGCTGTCCCCAAGATTGGTTCGCAGCGATCGATCTGAAGGACGTGTACTTCCATGTGTCGATCCTTCCGCGCCACAGGCCATTTCTGCGGTTTGCGTTTGAGGGGCAGGCATATCAGTGCAAGGTCCTGCCCTTCGTGCTGTCCCTGTCACCCCGTGTCTTCACGAAAGTTACGGAGGCAGCCCTTGTTCCCATGAGAGAACAGGGCATTCGCATTCTCAACTACATCGACGATTGGCTCATACTCGCTCAGTCTCAGGATCAGTTGTGCGAACACTGGGATTTGGTACTTTCACACCTCAGCCTGTTGGGCTGTTCTCACTGCCAGTTGTTCTTCTCCCTGACCGAGGGAACACTCGGCACGGACGCACTGGCACACAGCTGGCCGCGGGGCCTTCGCAAATATGCGTTTCCCCCAGTGAGCCTTCTTGCACAGATGCTGTACAAGGTCAGGGAGGACGAGGAGCAGGACCTAGTTCCCGGAACTAATGCTCCTCGCGACAGCCCCTCCTTGGCCGATTCCTGTGAGGAAGGCTCTACTGACTCAGAGACGGGGCACCCTTTGGCACCCGCGTCCAGACCTCTGGAAACTTCATATCTGGTCCCTGGACGGGACGCGGAGGTTCTAAGTGACCTACCTCAAGAGGTAGTTGACACCATCACTTCAGCGAGAGCACCGTCTACGAGACACGCCTACGCTTTGAAGTGGAACCTGTTCGTTGAGTGGTGTTCTTCTCACCGAGAAGACCCCCGAATATGCCCGATCAGAGTCGTGCTGTCCTTTTTGCAGCAAGGGTTGGAGCGAAGGCTGTCTCCCTCCACCCTCAAAGTTTATGTCGCTGCAATCGCTGCTAACCACGACCCCATAGAAGGGAAGTTGCTGGGGAAGCATGACCTGGTCGACAGGTTCCTTAAGGAGGCGAGAAGGCTAAATCCTCCACGGCCCCCCTCTATACCCTCTTGGGACCTGACTCTGGATGTTCAAGGTTCTTCATAGAACCATTGATGCCAATAAAGAACCTTCATTTTTAAGAGTGTAGCAACAAACTTATACTTATGCAAACATTCACACATGCTTTCCCTTGTGAAAAGAAGCACTTAATTGTATTGAATGTGTACTTTTTGTGTACTTCAAATCTTAAAAGTATATAAAATATTAATAAAATAAATATTAATGAAATAGAAGGCCACTCAAATTTGTTAATATAACATGTTTCTTAACTAGGGTTGCAAAAAGGTGGAAAATGTCCAGTAAATTTCGGAAACATTCCAGAAATTTTGGAAACTTACCAGAAAATGTATCCGTGTGGTGCGGCTGACACAGAACAACATACGCGGTTTGCGTTCAGTGGATACTCTCCAAAATGGCGCTAGGGTGACGCGGAGGAGACGAATTGTTGAATAAAGTCGTTTTTTTTTTTTCTTTTGCGCACAAAAAGTATTCTCGTAGCTTCGCAAAATTACGGTTGAACCCCTGATGTCACATGGATTAATTTACCGATCTTCTTGCTACGTTTCTGGGCCTTGATCATGGTAGTACCCTTGCTGTCTATGGGAGGGTCAGAGAGCTGTCAGAATTCATCAAAAATATTTTTATTTTTGTTCCGAAGATGAACGGAGGTCTTACGGGTTTGGAACGACATGAGGGTGAGTAATTAATGACAACATTTTTGGGTGAACTAACCCTTTAATTCTTCTTGGCTTTGTGCTACAAGAACTCAAACAGAGAGGAAACTAACAGAAAATTATTTTTTAGCGTGTCCTTTATTTCACCTGTGAAAAAGGTGAATTGTAACGGGAATTATTTGAGTTCATTTATTTGTAATTACTTGTAGATAATATGAATGTATTGAAAGTCATACAGAATTTTCAATTAATCAATTATTTCAGTTCTAAAAAGAGACTGATATGTTCACAAATTGGACTGATCCTCAAGTTTAACTGACTGTGCAATCTGTTCTTGACAGTTAACAAACAAATACAAACCATTTTCATTCTTAATTTTTTTACACTTCACGCTAAAAACTTGTGACTTTGTGGAGAAATATGGAAACAGGCTTGTGATATTTCAAATGATTAGGAAAATGGAAAGTGATGTTGAAGACACAGGAAAAAACAATGAATTGATTTTTGATGTAAATACTCCAAGGAATATTTGAAACAAATAGTGAAATGGAAATATATATAATATAAAGAATGACCAAGGTGCATTTGGGTTTCCATCAGTATGCTTGACAGAACTGTTGCAATAATATTTACTGAATGCTATCTTCATAGACTGTATAATATTGTTTTTTGATGCGTAAAACTCTCAGTGGAGAATGTCTGCGCAATTGCATTTTTAAGCTCTTACGCAATCAGAATCTGAAACGTTTTATGTCTTAGATCCTTCAAAGAGGCTTCAAGTATTAAAATCAATATGCTGACGTAAACCTGACACAATACTCTGTAGGAGCCTCACGATTAAGACATTTCAACAATCTGTGTTCTCCTTTTTAACTGTGTCGAGGCCAGAAACTGGCCTTGGTGATAGAAGGTGAAACTTCTACTCAAATTTCAATTGAACCAATATTTTACTCAAATTTATTAATATTACACATTTCAGTAGGATTTTTGAGACAATATTTAGTCATGTATAATTATACAATACTTTCACAACCATAGAGGTAAATAAACTTTACACTCTTATAAAAAAAGGTACAAAGCTGTCACTGGGATGGTACCCTAAGGTACAAAAGCTAAAAGGTACGTCTTTGTGCCTTAAGGGGCGGTCACACTGCACTTTTCATTCCATTGACTTCCATTCATACACATGCGAATGCGTCAGACCGGAAACGCAAGCTCATGTGAAAAATTTTGCATTTCACTGCGTTCCAAAGTTCAAGTTTGGTGAACTCTGACCTGCGAATTCGCATCACATGAAGACGTGTGACCAGTAAAAGATCGATATGTCACTGCGTGACCTTTCTGTACAGATATTCAAAAATGGAGGAAGCACTAATTTTAGCCGTAGCGCAGCGTCCTATTTTATATAATGCATCTTTAAAAGATTATAAAAATCAAATAAAAAAAGAAGCTGCATGGTTCGCAGTGTCAATGGAAACAGGAACAGACGATATATATATATATAGAGAGAGAGAGAGAGAGAGAGTAC
>NW_015542382.1:1158468-1169850 GCF_001515605.1 Sinocyclocheilus anshuiensis
TTTTGTAATATTGGCGTTGTTTTATTTTTGTACTACTAATTTTTTCTTATCCAATTATATATATATATATATATACAGTATATACACTATAGTTTAAAAATCTCAGATCCGTAGAATAGGGTGAACCCACAGCCTTCTCCTTTCCAGACGCTTTCAATGCCGTCGCAAAAGACACAGTACAAGCACATCGGAATCTATGTTGTGATAACTGATGGGAAACCTTGGCCCGTTATGTCATATCCTGCTCCCGCCCATATTCGCAGCAGTGTCCGAAAAAATTTCACACGTTCAAAGCCTAGTGTGACCGCCCCTTTATTTACCCATAAATGGTACCCCAATGACAGTTTTGTACTGTTTTTTTTAGAGCGCATAAACAACAGAAATACAATGGCAATGCATGTATTTGAGCTACAATTATTTTGGGGAGTTTCTAAGGTTTTTGTTTAATTTTCCCCCCAAATCATTAGTATATTCCAATAGCTCTGGGTGTGTTTCCCTTTACAACAATGTAAATCATTGTTTAACCACTGTAGTACGAAGCATCTTTGTAGAAATTAACTAGTTTCCCAAACACAGTTGCATCTTCCCCATTTTTGTGAAGAGTTTGGAGTAATAACTTCTAATTAATCAATTCAAGATTTCAGTTAATGTCAGATTATTATAAATAATTTACACGAAACAGCAAGCAGTCATTCATTCGGTCACAATTTAAGATTCAATTCTCGCCATTAACACACCATTTCCTATGACTTTTGCCTCAATAAACTCCTAATTTGCTGCTTATTAATAGTTAGTAAGGAAGTTGTTAAGTTTATGTATTTGGTATGATTAGGGATGTAGAATATGGTCATGCAGAATATGTGCTTTATAAGTGCTAATAAACAGCCAATATTTTAATAATAGGCATGCTAATAAGTAACTAGTTATTAGTGAGAATTGGTCCCAATACTGAAGTGTTACCATCTATTCATTCATTCATTTATCACGTTAACATGCAGTATGTAATTGGCATACAGCGGGTAAAATAAGTATTGAACACCACCATTTTTCTCAGTAAATGTATTTCTAAAGGTGCTGTTGACATGAAATTTTCACCAGATGTCAGTAACAATCCAAGTAATTAATACATACAAAGAAAACAAAACTAATAAGTTCAGAAATTAAGTTCTGTGTAATAAAGTAGAATGACACAGGGAAAAAGTATTGAACACATGAAGACAGGGAGTTGCAAAAAGGCATGGAAAACCAAGACACCAGCTCAAATCTATCAGTAATTAGAAAGCAATCCTGCCCCTTGTCAGTGGAAATTAATATTAGTTGGTTTGGTCCAAACTGATGTCTCATGACCAACGTGTCACACAAGAAACATTTCATGATGGGTAAAAGCAAAGAGCTTTCTCAAGACCTTCGCAACCTTATTGTTGCAAAATATACTGATGGCATTGGTTACAGAAGGATTTCTATACTTCTGAATGTTCCAGTGAGCATTGTTATGGCCATAATCCGGAAGTGGAAAGAACATAATTTCACCATAAACCGGCCACGACCAGGTGCTCCTCGTAAGATTTCTGACAGAGCAGTGAAAAGAATTATCAGAAGGGTTGTCTAAGAGCCAAGGACCACTTGTGGAGAGCTTCAGAAAGACATGGAATTAGCATGTACAATTGTTTCAAAGAAAATAATAAGTAATGCACTCAACTGCCATGTCCTGTATACACGCTCACCACGCAAGGCTCTATTGCTGAAGAAAAAGCACGTTGAAGTTTTTTTAAAGTTTGCTGCACAACATTTAGACAAGCCTGTGAAATACTGGGAGAATATAGTCTGGTCAGATGAGACCAAAATTAAACTCTTTGGATGCCATAATACACACCATGTTTGGAGGTCAAATGGCACTGCACATCACCCCAAAACATCATGGTGTAGCACTGGCAAAATTCATATAATTGAAGGAAGGATGAATGGAAAAATGTACCGAGACATTCTTGAAAATAATCTGCTGCCATCTACCAGGATGATGAAGATGAAATGAGGGTGGAGAATTGAAGCGAGACAATGGTACCAAATACACAGCCAAGGAAACTCTCATTTGGTTTCAGAGAAAGAAAGTAAAGCTGCTAGAATAGCCCAGCCAATCACCTGACTTGAATCCAATAGAAAATCTATGGAAAGAACTACAGATTACAGTTCATAGAAGAGGCCCATGGAACCTTTAAGATTTAAAGACTGTGTGGAAGAATGGGCCAAAATCACACCTGAGCAATGCATACGACTAGTTTCTCCATACAGGAGGCGTCTTGAAGCTGTCATTACCAACAAATACTTTTGTACGAAGTATTAAATAAATTTCAGTAAACGTGTTCAATACTTTTTCCCTGGGTCATTCCATTTTATTACACAGAACTTAATTTCTGAACTTATTTGTTTTCTTTGTATGTATGGATTACTTGGGTTGTTACCGACATCTGGTGAAAATTTCATGTCAACAGCACCTTTAGAAATACATTTCCAGAGAAAAATGGTGACGTGTTCAATACTTCTTTTACCCGCTGTATATATTTAACTCCTGCAGGCTATATATGGTTCATTCAGTCAGCTGCTTTCTCCACAATGTAATTTCTCCGAGATGAACATGGCATCTGAGGACTTCACTATTTATGATCTCTGTTGTTTTGCTCTACTTGATGTTTGTTTCATGACAAGTTTCATTTTACGTCACACTCCAGGGATCCCTTATGCATTTATGCATATGCGCACTCTTCAAAAGGGCCGTGCACAGACATTTTGAGGGGCAGTGGCCCAAACCAAAAAAAATTGTTTTTCAAAATGGCAGCTATGGGGCAAAGTGAGCCAAATGCTGTGGGGTAGTAAATTGCTCCTGCTGTAGAGTGTAAATTGAGTCAACATTTTAACTTACCCCACCATAAGGCACTGTAGTTAAGTTAAATCTCTGAATTATAAACTGGTATTTTAATGTGATATTACTAGTTTAGTTTATCATATATTGAACACCTAGAATATACGAATAACAAACTCTAAATTGAGAATTAATCGTTCTTTTTTGACAAGTGTTTGATTTGTGAACATAGCCGTTCCAGGGAGGCTTTAAGACCAAGCGGGCTCGGCCGGCTGGTCTGGAGTTGGGTTTTTTAACGACCGCGTTCCGACTTCAGCAAATCAGTTTGAGCGAATGCAAACAACGTGATTCCAACATCCAGCCACGCAAGAAAACATGCATTTTACCTGAGGGAAGACGTGATCAATAAGGAAAGTCGTATTTACATTTAAGTAACTTCCAGCGTATTCTTAACCTTGAATATAATTCTTAAAACACAAAATGACCAATGAAGTGTCAAGCACCCAAAGCAGTCCATATTTATTCTATAAGTTCTCTTTAATTTAAAAATATGCATTTTCATGTATACTGTAGTAGGCCTACTGTATATTACACACAAGCATATCAGAAGACAGAAAGAGCTTTATTGCCAAGTATGTTTATACATACAAGGAATTTGTTTTAGTGTCACAAGCTTCCAGTACACAGACACAACAACACACAGATAATAAAAATAAGATGTGAATAAAATACACATATGTATAAATATAAATAAAGCACACACACAAAGGATAAATATGTACAGGTGTGCTATAGATAAAATACTGTAGAATATGTTCAATTCTTAAATGTTTATTAAAAAATAAAGTTGTAGGGATGTACTAGGATGTAAAGTGATAAATAGCATAAGGTTATTGCACATATTTGTATTGCACAATGGGAGAACATTTAACGGTTCATGAGGTAGATTGCCTATATATATATATATATATATATATATACAGTAATATGCTGATTTATAATCAATGTTGGAAACAGTTGTGTTGCTTAATATTTTTTGGGACCTGTGATATTTTTTCAGGATTCTTTGATAAATAAAAAGTTAAAAAGAACAGTATTTATTCAAAATAAAAAATTGTGTTAAATATACACAACTATTCCACACAAAAAAAAAGGTTTGGGGTCAGTACATTTCTTTTTTTCTTCTTCTTTTTTTATTCTTTGAAAGAAAATAAACTTTTAGAATGCATTTATTCAGCAAGGATGTGTTAAATGGATTAAAAAAATGGAAAACGATTTCCATTTTGAATAAATTCTGTTCTTTTTAACTTTTTATTTTATTTATGGAACACTGGTTCCAAAAAAAAATATTAAGCAGCACAACAGTTTCAACACTGATAATAAATCAGAATAAGAATGATTTATAAAAGGATCATGTGACACTGAGGACTGGAGTAATGATGCTGAAAATTCAGTGCTGTGTCACAGAAATAAATTATATTTTAAAGTATAATAAGATAGGAAACCAATATTAGAAATTGCAATAATATTTAACAATATTACTGTTTTTTCTGTAGTTTTGATCAAATAAATACAGCATCGATGAGCATAAGAGACTCCATTAAAAAAAAACATTACAAATCTAAAAGGTGTACCTGTGTGTGTGTGTATATAATAGGCCTGTGTGTGTATCCCTTATTCTGTCTCTTATTTTTCTATGAAAAACCACGATTGTCCCTTATTTTCCTTTTCTGAAGTTGGCAACCCTAATTGTAATGCATCTACCTGTTAATGCAACTACCTTCGGGAAGAACTGTCGTCTGCACTCGGGCACACAGATTGTGAGTGATGCTGCGGAGCGGGTGGGGAAACAGAGCGGATTAGCGGAATCAGTGGATCTTTAGCGGTAACAGAACACTTTGAGCTGGGGTGGTGGGGTCAGGATGGTGAGAGGGGTACCTCAGCCGATGAGGGCAGAGGGGCAGTGGCTCTATAGCCACCGGGCCACCCCCTGTGCACAGCCCTGCTCTTCAAACGCGCTGGTTGTTGGGACACTAAAATATATAGATTGAAATGTATGCATATTTAAATATAGATTGAAATATATGCATATTTAAATAGAATTAAAGATATATGTTAGCTTGCTTATTTTGCTCAAGTGCATGATCCATTTAAGTCCACATGTCATAACAAGAACCTATGCTTCTAACCACAGTTTGAGAGCTGAAGTTCCAACTACTGTACACAACTTTGCGATGCTGTTGCGAATGTTCGTTGGAACTGTGTTTTCAGGAAACACAGAATTGTTGAACTATAACGACTGAACATGCGACCATAGTTAGCTAATAATTCTTTCGGGAAACACATCCCTGATTGGGTGGACTTGCTGATAATCTGGGTAAACCAGCGTCATCCCGACACTCGTGAGGCCTTGCCTCAACTAATCTAATTCATCCTCAGGGAAAGCATCTCCTTGCTACATCTCTCTCATGCTCTTTCTCTCCCTCGCTCTCTTTCTGTCTGTCACGTTTGTTCTCCTTTACTGGGCTGTTGTTTGTTCTTGAACAGCCATTGAAATATTAGAGCGTAGAAAATTGACTGATTAAGTAAAACAATGATTATATCCTGATCAAAAGGCTCCCTGGCTGTGCCCTTCTCTCCATCACCTTTCATGCTGTCATGACTCCTGCCTGGGATGCTGTGTGTGTGTGTGCACGTGTTTGTGTGTGTTTGTCACCATGGCCCTCATTTCAGTCTGATGCTCCCCGAACAGAAAAAAAAAGATGAGAAGGAAAAAGAAAAGATGAAATGCTTTTGGCAGATAGGCAGTGAATGACTACATATCAAAGATTTGGCAAGGTCCCAATCAGGGCAGCAGCACTAACCTAACAGCATTGTCTCTGACATCTGTGTGTATGTTTACGAGTGTGTATGTAGATGTGGGCATGTGTGTGTAATTAATTTTAATGAGCCACTTTCCCTTCTGACGGAGCAGACCTATTTCTGAATTAACACAAACAAATATTATTAGAGGATGCAAATGTTTGTGAACAACACACTTGTGAGGGCTATTTCTGAACGAGTTGTTAAACCCTTGTAGTAGACTTGTGTGAAGTCTTAATGAAGAAAAAAGAGAAAAAAGTTTTAATGGGAAAAGTAATAGCTTAAAGCTGAATTATGTATTTGTTTATTTATTTATTTATTATGTATATATAATTGACTACACATCAAAGTGTAGATGTGTGTGTGTGTGTGTGTGTGTGTGTGTGTGTGTGTGACAGTTTGATGTATATTGTACAGTTTGATGTCTATATATAATTTAAGAACATACTATATAAGTCTATAGAAGACTTAAGTTTTCTGTGTTAGTTTGTATGCAGTCCGTGTGTGCATGTTAAACTGTACCATTTTATCAGTCTTTTGCTATCTCAGATAAAATTTCAATGTCAGTGCTGAGTCCCAGCCTTGTGAATTGTGATTAGTATGCGGTGACAGAGTCAAGGAACAGTTTGATGTATATTGTACAGTTTGATGTCTATATATAATTTAAGAACATACTATATAAGTCTATAGAAGACTTAAGTTTTCTGTGTTAGTTTGTATGCAGTCCGTGTGTGCATGTTAAACTGTACCATTTTATCAGTCTTTTGCTATCTCAGATAAAATTTCAATGTCAGTGCTGAGTCCCAGCCTTGTGAATTGTGATTAGTATGCGGTGACAGAGTCAAGGACGGCTGATTAATTACCCAGCACTCTCTCTGATGGCTTAGTGATGTCCTGAGGAAAGATTATCGGCATATGAAATTTTCAGCAAAAGTCATGCAATATTGCCATCAGTACTCACTCCGAGCAGCACAAACACAAGTAAGCAAGTGTATCATATATGAATTTATTTTTCGAAATGTCATAAGGTCATTGTAGACTGTTTCAATAAACCGAAGCCAGAGAGATATGAAAGTATTGTGAAACACACACATTTCCATCAGATTATTAGTGCAGGTCAAAACAAATAAAGCATAAACAGCAGCTTAATTTAATGAACTGATGAACTGATATTAGGCTATGCAGTTTCAAATGGCAAACAATATTAGGCTTCTGTATATGAGGGTCACAGTTTGGCTTCTCAGTTGTTTCATCTAAACAGCAAAGAGATTAAAGGTACAATATGTAAGTTTTCGCCACTAGAGGTCGCATTTTCAAAACAATAACAAAGGCGAAGTTTGATGAAGGAGGATGTTCACGGATGAGGTAATAAAAAATTTTTTTTATTACCTGTACCTTCCATAGTTATTCAAACAGCGAATAAATTATACAGAGAATGCAAAGAACATTTACACTGTCAAAGAACATCATGACTGACTTAAGTCTAGCGCGAGTTTAAGCACTCTCAAAAAAACTCCCCTTATAAGTCAAGTCACTTTTATTGTCACATCACCACAGCACATGTGCCTTGGTGAGTGAAATTCTTGGGAGCGTGCTCCAGACAGTGCAGAAACAATTTACATATAAACATACAGACCTCAACAGATGACAATGTGCAATATACACATACATATAGTCAGTACACACAGTGTACTATTAGACATACTTACAGTTAGCATCCGTAAATCAGTAAAGCATCAGTTAGCATCATAATCAGTAAAGCTGTCAATACACAGTTTTATGAATGAATCTCTTACATCATACGTACATCTGCGCTGTTGTTTATGATGAGAGAATTCGTGTGAGAGCTGAATTCAGTCAGCGAGCACCGTGCACTGAACAAAAACTCATCTGAACGCCTCTGGTTGGCCATTGCATTCATATGCTCGACAGACTGTGATTGTTTATAATGCGCAACACTGTAAAAACGCATAAAAAATCATGAGCAGATCTAAATTTAATGCTGCAGTCAACATTTTTCATTTCATTTGCATTTTATTCGCGACAGCCGTAATAGATTTAGTTTAACTGTACAGCAGCATTTGTGTCTGTGTGTTGCCATAGTTTCTACAAGCTGAAACTGAGGATATGCGGATATTACATCATTGATCGGCGACAATGACCAGGGATGAGTCATTATTTAAAATTTGAATTTCTCTGGATTTACAAATCCTTGGGAACTTTTGGAATAACATAAATACACCACTGCATAAAATATATAACACTGTGCAAGTAGTTTTTGGATATTTTATTACGAAATTCTTACATATTGTACCTTTAAATGCAGAGCAAATGGAGACTTTTATTTAAATCTGGCATACACAATTTAATTTGATTTCTGTTATTGTAAGGCAAAATCAGGTTTTGATTGCTTAGTGTGACATGTTCAATAACATGCCTTTGCAATGAATTTATAATCTCCAACAAAGTTATGAGAGCGGCAGAAATTTTCAATTGCAGTCCTGTGGTGTGACTGTTCCTATACTGACTGTCAAATGAATAGAAGCACAGCAATGGATGACGTGTGAAAGCGACAGTGACAGATGTTCAATTAAAATGTTTGTACTAACTTGTCTATATGATATGAAACATACATTTCCTTCATGTTATGATTATTTAATGAACATGCGCTCAAGTTAAAGTTGTGAAGAATAAGGAGTCCTTGACTTTCCTTTCTTTAACTTATTTTGTAAACTAAATAAACATATAAATATTTTATTTTTATATACTATATTTTTTATACATAGCATATACTATATACTGTATATATAGATGATATATATATATATATATATATATATATATATATATATATATAGATAGATAGATAGATAGATACATACCAAATGTCCCCACATGGATAGTAAAACCTGAAATTTTTGACATTGTGGTGTGGGGACCGGCCTGCAGTCACCACGAGGGTAAAAACATATTTAAAATAGTAAATGATGTTTATTTGAAAGTGTAACAATGCAAAACGGTTTTCTGTAAGGGGTAGGTTTAGGTTTAGGGGATAGAAAATATCGTTTGGTCAGTATAAAAGTAACAGTATATATAGCTATTATTAAGCACACTTCTTTTTACCTCAAAGGAAGTCTTTGATATTTTGGTCTCTAGGTATGGCTATATAGATATTAAATATCATTTGTGACTGGTACACATACTCAGGACGTTTGCCAACAGACCTTTGTTGACATACAGTGTGCGGCAGTATGTGAATCGCATTTCTCAGATAATGTAGAATTGGTTGAGAATTGTGTTATTCATTTTAAACTTTTGACTTTGGGCCATCATTTATGAAACTGTATTAATTTATGTGTAAACCGTTAGGGATATGGCCTGCATGTGGATTTTAAAAGAAAAAGAGAAAGAAAAAAAGAGAAAAGGTTACAATGAGAGAATTCATATTCTCCCCCACAGCAGTACACATGCACACACAGACGGCACACAGTCTGAATCGATATTAGAGAGCAGCACCCGATTCACTGTATTACATGTTAACCTTTAAAATGATGCTCCTGAGCCCCTGGAGGTCTTTGACTGTCAGCCATTCTGGCAAAGTAAACTGATGCCCTGTGGCCAATAGTAGAGCATGGAAGACATCACATGATGGCACATGAGTTATAAGTGGATTACCCCACGGCCTGCTGGGTAAAACAGATTAGAGAAGATGGCTTGAGTAGCAGTCACAGTGTGGGTGCTGTAAAGTTAATGTTAAACCATCACATGCTTTTCAGCACTTCAGTACTGTAGACAATTGCTATCATTAAGGTTGTGACCTCACTACATGATTTTGATTTTGCTGTTGCAGATTAATGCAACAAAACCCCCAGATTGTAGCCAAATCTGAGCTCTCGCCGGTCAAAAGAAATATTTTGGTTGAAAAAAGAAAGCATGAACAAAGTTTTTTGCCTTTTTCTTGCATTTTGCGTTTTTCTACTTTCCTATTTTGTAAACTGGATACGTTTTTATTGTATTCTGTGCATATTTACAGATATTGCCTGTGTATGTATATGGAGACAACATGAAGTGAAATTTGATTAAAAATAGATAAGTATAATCTTCCTGTATAATCAAAAATAATTAATTTCTTGAACTCGATCACAAACTATTAATATAATTTTTTTGTATTTTTGAAAGAAGTCTGTTGGTTTGCTCACCAGACTGCATTTATTTGATGAAAAATACAGTAAAAACAGCACTTTTGTGAAATACTATTACAATTTAAAATTTCTATTTTAACATATTTGAAAATGTAATTTATTCTTGTGATCACAAAACTGAATACTCCAGTCTTCAGTGTCACATGATCCTTCAGAAATAATTCAAACATGCTGATTTACTGCTCAAGAAACATTTCTTATTATTATCTAAGTTGAAATCAGTTGTGCTGCTTAATATTTTTGTGGAAATCATGATACATTTTTATCAGGATTCTTTCATGAACTGAAAATTCAAAAGAACAGCATTTATTTGAACTATTTGAACAGCATTCATTTGACTTTTATGTGACAATTTAAAAGTGTTTACTGTCGCATTTGATCAATTTATTTGATCAATCTGTATTTGCTAAATAAAAGTATTAAAAAATAAAAGTATTCCTTTTATTTTTAAAAAATTAAGACCTCTAACTTTTGAACAATAGTGTGTATTCATACTTTCATATTAAGAATGTAATTCTTTATTTCTTTTAATGGAGTATCTGACACTAAAAAAATGAAACTGTGTGTTTTTATTTGTTTTTAATGGATTTCATCAAAAATGTCCCTAATAAATAACCGAAGAGGAAAATTGTCCCTTTATAAAACTGTCATTTCTGACACTTAGGATCAGTTGCCCATTTCTTGTGTGTGTGTGTGTGTGTGTGTGTGTACCTGGTATTTATCACGTTATGGGGACCAAATGTCCCCACAAGGATAGTAATACTAGTAAATTTTGACCTTGTGGGGACATTTTTGAGGTCCTTTGAGAAACGTATTGGTATTACAGGTATTGGAATGCCTTTTGGCCAAGAACTTGTATGCTGTACACCTCACCTCTGTTCTGTTGCTTAGACAACAACACGAATGATGGCAAGAAAGATTATTGTGTAAAATAAGCAGTACAGTGATAGTTCTCTGTTGTATAGTGAGGGCACGATCTAAGATGTGCCAGGACAATGTATGTCCATGTAGACGTGTCTGTGTAAAGAAAGAAATGTTTAGCTTCAACATTCCCCCTTTTTTCAGTGGAATGTGGAGCATGTTCAAAACGATGGAAGTGAGGAAGTTGGAAGCATGTCACCCTTGTGTTTCCCCATCATAATCATTTATTGATTCCAGAGCACAGCTGATAAAATGTCATGCTTCGCTTGTGTTGTTTGTAATTAGGGCACCAGAACCGTCTGTCTCGGCCTCAGAGGCTGCAGGCTAATGGAACAGAATTTCCCCTGTTAATCCTGCAGAACATTCCACAGAATTACAAAATAACAATAAAGAAGCATTGCAACATTGCCATGCACTGAACAGAATCCTATTCTGTCAGTATGTGCCTTTTCAAGTAATATATGTGTGTGTGTGTGTGTGTGTGTGTGTGTGTGTGTGTGTGTGTGTGTGTGTGTGTGTGTGTGTGTGAGAGTGAGTGTG
>NW_015542382.1:1169970-1170459 GCF_001515605.1 Sinocyclocheilus anshuiensis
GGCCATGTTGACCCTTTTAGGGGTATGACAGCCTTGAGCTAGTGCCACAGGTTGAGTCCAAGATCGGGGTGATCTGTGAGCTAGGCTAAAGTATTACTGATAGAACCCTTTTGAGTTCTTAAGTTGAGCATTTAACCCTGGTTTCTCCAGTGTGCATACTCCGTAGTGTACTAGAAATTGCTATGTACACTTTCGTTTGTAAGATACAGATGTTTAAATATTAAAATATTTTTTAAAGAAGTCTTTTATGTATGGAAGCTTATTTCTGCCATGGAATAAAAAATAAAGGCAATTGCGTCTTTTTATCTCACAATTTTTACTTTGTTCCTCATCATTATGAGTCTATATATCACAGTTCTGACTGTTTTCTCAATTTATTTCTCAGAAATGTTTCTCACAATTGCGAGTTAACATCTCTCAATTATAAAAATTATATAATATAATATATACTGTATATATATATATATATATATATATATATACTGTATA
>NW_015542382.1:1170538-1189240 GCF_001515605.1 Sinocyclocheilus anshuiensis
GTTTTCCTTTTGATTTCATCTTTTAGATTTACACATAAAAGGGTTAAAAATATTTTTTATATATTTTTAAAAATATTTTCTGACAGCCATACTTGCAACATGGTGATATGACCCGTTTAGGGGTTTATAAGAAGCTAATCTATTTAGAGCTTATAAGAAGTCCAAAAACTGTCCAGGGAGGATACTGTCTGATCATAATGGTGCCGTGCTGCTGCTCATGTCGAAATATCAGGAGGCACAACAATGGAACCAAATTAAACGAAAAGATCTGGTTGATTGTAATTGGTTTATGGAGAGAATATCCCCATCAAATTACAGGCTTTAAGTTTGACTTCACTGAACCTCAGCCTGCATTAAACAGGGAAACTGGACCATTCAGAGCTGATAAGTTACTCATGTTCAGGCTTATGCAAAAATATATGGTATGGATTCAGAAGCACTTTATTACATTAAATATATACTAAAAAGAAAAATAACAGGTTTGGAATGGCATGAGGGTGAGTAAATAATGACAGTTCTTTGCATTTATGGATGAGCTCTACCTGTAGCAGCATTTTGCTGATACTGTAAGTCTTTTAAGAAGCTGATGAAGTGTTAAAGATCTGGTACGATCGACTCTCGCAATCTAAACCAACAAGCTGTCACAGCCGAGCAGTTGAAACCTCTGAATATATTAGTAAAGAGACAGACAGTGAAACAGGCTCATTAATTATGTCTTGACATTGTGTTTCATGTCAGTCTCCCATCAGTGAGGGATTAAAGTGTGTGTTTGTTTGTGTATACTGGGATTTTTGACAGCCGCCTGCAGTGCTAGCACCATAACATGTGGCGTTGTCATCAGGGCGAATCCCCTTTAGGTTTGTGTGTGCACGATCTCTTATACATATGCTCACGGAGATCATTGAATCCTGAAGAGCTTTCTAATGCTCTACATATGTCTCTGCTTGAATGTGACATGTCTTATGTTTTTGTGATGAGGCATAATTGCCGTTGGCGAACAAATACCAAATGTTTCCCTGAATGGAAAGTGTCATAACTGTGGCAAATTTGTGGGATAACTCATCAGAGATGTGACAGAATGATCTCATATTATTATTATTTATGATTCACAGTGACAGGACAGGAATATGATTAGAATCCAACGTTTAGAGTCTTGTGATGGAATTTTCATTAATCTATTTTTCATTGTAGCAGCTTTAGAAAACACTTAATGCTCTGCCTGAGTCTTTTATTCTGGAAACGATTAATTAACCATTGAATCAAACATTTACATGCGTCTAGAGTTTTTCAGCACTTGTATGAACTAAGCTGCACTTGTGTTAAGTAGGTATGATTTGTATGTATGAAGATAAGTGATTTGCTGGTAATATATAATGAGCATCTCTTTTATGCTTAAGTAGTAAAACACTTGGAAGCTGGCTGTTATATTAATTTCTTTGAATCATTTCAATCTGTCCTTTCAATGGACCAATACAAAATGTATATACATATAAATAACCTATAAACATATGTAAATACATAAAACATGCCTCTCTCTCTCTCTCTCTCTCTCTCTATATATATATATATATATATATGTATGGAGTTTATTTGATAACTCTGATAACTCTGTTTTTTTTTTTCAAAATTCATGTTTTTTATTATGTTATGTTGTTATTGTGCTGTTTTTAGTTATTTTTTAACAATTTTTTTATTTTTGATATCTGTTTTTGCAAATGAACTCTTCATACGTGTGTGCGTGTGTGCGTGTGTGTGTGTGTGTGTGTGTGTATGACAGCAGACACTTTTATATTGTTACAATTGCTTAAACTGTATACAAAAAAAAAAAACATAAAGCAGCCCAACTGTTGTTTTATTATTGATAATAATAAGAAACATTTCTTGAGCATGATTTCAGCATATTAGAATGAATTCTAAAGGATCATGTGACACTGAAGACTGGAGAAATTATGCTGAAAATTCAGCTTAGATCACAGAAATAAATTACATTTAAAAATATATTAAAATAGAAAACAGTTATTTACAAATGTAATAACATTTCACAATATTTCTTTTTTTTTATGTAAAAATTTAATACAGCTCTGATGAGCATAAGACGTTTTTCAAATATATATTTTAAAAAAACTTACCAACCCCAAACTGTAGTGTATATTTTGAAATATTTGCTTTTATAATATTTTTACTCACTCGCATTTCATCATTGAATTTTCTCTGAAAACAACCTGAGGACTCTTGTAACTGGCCTGACAGTTTTTGAAACACCTGAAGACATTCAGTTTTAACAACCTTTGGCTCAGAGCTGTGAAAGTCTCTTCAAACAGCATGGAAATGTTCCCAACACAAAACTCACTCGCAGACAAACCAGCCAAACCTACCACTGCAAGAGTCTTCACACAGCAAAGAGTAGACATAGATGACTGATTTAACTACTCTGTTGCAACATCGCTGTTATATCGCAGATATTAAGCATGTCAGATGAAGAGAAGAAAAACCGAATGAAGGAACCCCAAAAATGTGGAAGTAAATCAAAGCTAAGTACCCAGGGGATGTGGTATGATAGAGAGAGAAGTACAAATGGATTTATTAGAATATAAAAGTCATCATGTTCTTTTTTTCTATAATCTCCTATTTCTACAAAAACGAGACCTTCCGCTTTTCGACGCTGTACCCAGTTTGAATTGAGCGCATTGAACAAAGTGATGTATTTTTCAGCAGGTGCTTTTTTCCTCTGTTTGAAGATGGGCTCTTTTCTCTTTAATAAGTAACATTCTCTAGTATTAATATGGAAATGAAGTGATGTTAATAGTATAAAAAGTCTGTCTCCAGTCAAATCTGAGCCAATAATTAAGTCCCCAGTGTAGGCAGACAGAAATGTGATGTGTGTGTGTGTGTATGTGTGTGTGGACACATATGTGGGTAACGCCATCGTTGTTCATTTGTCTCTGTTTTTGTCTATATTTTTCTTGTCTGCATGATGTGTTTAATTGTTTATTCGGGTATTTCAGATAATGCTTGCTACTAAAAGAGAATATGTAGATAAAACATAAAAGATAAAGCATTTATGGTTGGGGTATTATGAAATGAAATGATGGATATGAGGCACGTTTCAGGACTCAGGCTCGGCTGAAAGCCTTGAGACATTGACAGCAGTGTAATGAGTACTGAGAGGAGAGCAGAACCGATCCATACATAAGGCATATGAGCGTGCACAGACTCCGTCCACTATCTGCATTCTCAAGGAGAACAGAAAGCGAACTCTGTCAAAGCTGACATTTAGGCTGTGTTTGGAATATCATGTTGTAGGGCAGAAACTGAATGAACCCTATAAAGCAGAGGCCTATAAATGATCAACATGACCAAAACATTTTAGGAAGCAACAGGTATTGTAGTATAATTTTAAAAATGTCCACCAAGTTTTGGGACACATTTTATTTTGCAATAAAATCATTGCTTTAAATTTATAAAGTAAACATATTAATAACTTTTATATTGTTAGCTACATTTTAAGATTAACCTTTGCTTGCGTTAGGTTTACTTGGTTATCCATATTTCCTTCCACTTTTAATTTTTTAGAGGTAAAATAAAAAAAAATATCCAGCTTTTGAGGAACGTTTATTTGTACATCTCTCAATCATCATTGTATTGCATTGCATTTTGTTTTGCCCCCACAATAAAAATGAGTTTTGGTCACAAAACTAAGCATTTAAATATCATCTTACTGACATTATTTGGAGATATAGAGTGACTGGTATTTATATGCATTTTATGCAAGTAGTCTGTTAAACTTTAAAAATCTTGATTTACATCAGCAAGCTATCAGAATTTCCTCTTACTTTTTGGCCATATAAATATCACCAACTGCACCTATTTGCATATTTTTGCTCAGTTTGGGCCTCTGAATAAAACTGAGGTGTTTTCTTCCTCAAGTATGTGCTCCATATTCTCCATATCATACTATATGACCCGTAAAAGCACATATGCAAACTTTATTATATATATATATATATATAGTCTTATATATATATTGTCTGACATTTATTTTTCTATTATTTCATATTTAAAAAAATAAAATAAACATTTATATATTTAAAAATTCAAAATAAATATTTATTTCTGAGGTGGTAGCTGAATGCCACTCACTAAACTGCACATGCAACATAGTGCCAACAATGTACTGTAGCATACTACTATTTGAAGCATTTGTTGTTATATAAGCAGTATACCATTGTCATATTTTTTTTTAAGTAGGCAGTACGCAGTATATATTGCACAGTATACTGCTAGTATTCCATTACAAACACAGCCTGTTGCTCTCCCGTTGCCATTGCTGATCCCTCATTCAGATGTTTAAACATCCGTCAAAGTAATGATGTATGGCTCAGTGCTACGTGACGTTTGGGAAAGTGAAGTCCCACTGTGCCTCTGCGCTTGGCAGACCTTTTCTTTATGTGTTTATTTGTGTTTATGTGTTTGTGTTTACTCTTTTCTGAGGCAGATTGGCTTCCCAGGGACCTGCCTGCAGTTTAGTGTTAACAGCCAATTAGGAGCATAGAGCTTGAATACACTAATACGCACAACAACTGTGCCCAACACAGGCAAGGAAAAGGATAGAGTGAGAAAGAAAACAGGAGAGATTTGGTGAAAAAGAGAATGAGGCACCTCCGCAGGCGCCGCTTCTGTCCCTACCTTGTTACTGTCCTCGTGTCTCCTCTTAGAAAACTTATTTTCCCAAAATGGCTGAGAGAATGACACCCAAGTTGTTGGGTTTTTTTTTTGGTTTTTTTTTCAATACAGTAGGCTGCCAGCAGTAGATGAATTTTATGGTGTGTGCTACTGACACAAAGGCTTTTCCGAAAGGTAATATGCCTAATATTCCTTATTTTAGCTAAAACTTTGATTTTGGTAAACACAAGAGTACACTGAGCTCGGTGGCTGATTTTGGAATTGCATTCTACTATAATACACTCAGTATTTCTTCTGTATCTTTGAATGGTAGAAATAGTACAAGCCTGAATTCAGTCAGTGAAGAAAACAATCCAAGATGTGGACATAAACTCATATTTTATGGCTGGTTTTCTCTTTCGGGTGAAGTATTGCCATGGCAGAGCAACAGTTTAAAAAGAATCTTTCTAAGGTAAGTTAATAACGCCTCCAGTTTATTGGCACAAATACAGTAAACATATCAACTTTAACTCTGTAAAGCCTGACATATGGAGTAATAGTCCGAAAAATCAATTCTTTAAAAAATTGAACAATTTGAGCTACAGTATATAAGAGAATATGGAGCTCTCGAGGAGGCCCAAACTGAGCAAAAAGTTCAAATTTGGTGCAGTTGCTGATATTTATATGATCAAAAACTAAGATTCTGACAGCTTGTAATGTTAAACATTGAAATCTTTAACAATACAGCAGACTACTTTCATAAAATGCATGCAAAAATGAAGTTACTTTGATTACCGAAAAGCGCAAATGTAAATGTAGGACTTCATTGGATGATAGTTTTATCATCCACATGAAAACATGCACACAAAACTGAGTTGGTTTTAATTAATGGCATTTTATTAAGGCATGCTAAAACTTTTTCAGCTGAGAGATTTGAAATGTAATAATGTTAGTGTAAATATAAATCATTATCCACTTCTAAATGTCTGCTTTTAATGAGTTCAATCATGGCTGTACCAGACTCAGCTGGGACATATGATACAGTAAACACTCTTATTAATAAAACTTTATAGAAAACTATGAGCATGTAATATGCCACACAGGGACTACCAACAGTAACCATTTTTAATTTCAGAACTCATCACTGTGAGATGCATAAAAGGCTGGTCCTCTTTGCCGACATGCAGACTTTAAATATTTGTTCATTTATAAATCTATATTGCATTTATTGTGTATCTTTGTCCACCTACCAAGCAGAAAATTATTGGGACATATTCTTTACATTGATAGAAACTGTATACCCGTTCAGTTCTACCTGTAAGAACCAAAAAGAAACAAGCTTTTCGACATCCTTCACATAGGGATTGGAATACTTTACATTATTACTTTAAGATACAAAGTGTGATGTCAATGAGTAGTTTTAAATATGTTATCTGTGAACTAGTAAATGAAGAATCGATTTGCAATTTTTTAATGTATGTATGTGTTTGTTTTTTTTGTTTGTTTGTTTGTTTTGTTGATAAAAATGTACTTCATCCAAGATGTAGATGAGTTTGTTTCTTTATAGGGGAACAGATTTGGAGAAATTTAGCATTGCATCACTTACTCACCAATGCACCCTCTGTAGTGAATGGGTGCCGTCAGAATCAGAAACCATACTAACGCTTACTCCAGTGAAAAAGTCAATCTTCTGTTGTCCTCTCACATCAAAATCCACCATTTGTTTAGAACTGTTTTGGGCTGTTCTCACCTGATCTGTGCATATTTCTCTCCTGATTCAAATGAGACCACTTTTTCACTAGAGAAACAATAGGGGATAGAGTCCAGGAGCTACAGTTTTAAGTTAAAATTGTTTATTTACTACAAACAAACAGCTTTAGACTTCACAAGACGTTAATTGATGGGCTGGAGTTGTGTGAATTGCTTATGGATTATTGTGATGTTTTATCAGCTGTTTTGACTATCATTCTGACGGCACCCATTCGCTGCAGACGATCCATTGGTGATCAAATAAAGTGATGCTAAATTTCTCTTAAATCTGTTCCGAACTCTGCTTCTTGGATGGCCGTAGGGAGTAATGTACATTTCTAGCAAATGTTTATTTTTGCGTGAACTATTCCTTTAAGTAACATCATGAGAACATCTGCTGCTGCTGCTGTTGCTTGTCTTGGCCAGGACACTTCTGTTGAGATTTTTAATCTTGGGACACTAGCAGTGTGTATCATTATAAGGTGAGAGGCAGACACACATGAGCTAAAACATACCACAAACACTGCTGCGATATTTCACCATCAGTGCTTCACACAAATATTAACACATTCTCATTAGAAAACATGCAAACAAATGTGAAGTTTCAAGAAGAGTTAGACAAATTAGAGAAACAAGCAAGGTGCAGTAGAGTAAGGAGACAGAGAAAGAAAGACAGCGACATTGCTCTGTGTGAGGTGATGTTACACGCCGGCAACGGAGCTTAGCAGGACACCTCTAATTGCACATCCTACTGTGTTTCTATGTGTGCGTGCATGAGAGAGAGAAAGCATGAATGTGTGATGAGGTGCAGTGAAGTAGAGACAGCGCTAATTACAGTTCACACTGTGTCTGTTTGAGAGTACTGTGCATGTGTTTTTTGGCTGGGTGCTTTAAAGTGATGTCTATGATAAAAGTGATGATATAACTTTCCTCTTTGTGTGTGTGGGAGTGTGTGTGAGAGGATCTGACTTGAGCCAAGTCTGAGGTTGAAGCTGAAGTCGAATTGTGCCGTGTCGAGTCCTGAACTACGGCTTGCAGGTCTTCGAGACTTCCAATAAAAAAATAAGAATAGAAAAATAAAAATGTTATTGTTTGGATTTCCCATATCCAAACAACAGCATAGTAGGCAGTATCATAGTAGGCCTAGAGGCATCACTGTCTTGGTTGTAATACCATGGTACTTTGATATATATTATGGTACAAATTTAATACCATATTTAATACCACATTTAAGATATTTAAAAGAAAAAAAAAACATGATGACACTTGGTACTTTTACACTTTTTTGTTAGCATCATTACAATAATAATAATAATAATATATTTGTGGGGCCTTTTAGTACAGCATCCACACAAAATTTGGAAGTCAAGAAATATTGTGTATTTGCCACTTTCATGAAAAATGTAATCTGCACTATTTTTGAGTAAAAATCTGCATATCAGAAAATGATTTGAGATAATCAGTTAGCTGGTAAGTAGTTAAGTTTGCAAAGACTAAACGGTGAATAATCTGTCAACACGCATTTTTTACACTTTTTTTGTATCACAGCTTTTTCCTGTTTAAATAAAGGTAATAAAAAATAAACATTTATTAAAAAAAAATAATAATAGAGATTTTTATTTTTTTTAAATTGATTTTCATATATGAAGATTGAAGTTCTGGTGAAGGTCAAATAATAAGTTAGAATATAGAATATTCTATACATAGAATATTGTATATTTAATACTGTATTTTTGAGGTCCAAAATGGCCTCTCTATTATAGTGAAACCTGAAGAACATAGTAAATTTTTTTTTTTTTTTTTACTGATAAATTGGCCAAGTCATGTTTATATTTAAATCTGTTATGTACAGGTTTCTGTGAGGGTTATGTTTAGGAGTGAGGCTTGGCTTAGGCAGTAGAAACTATTATTACATGATATAAAAATAGAAGAAGTCTATGAGATGTCCTCCCAAATATACAGTAGTGAAACAAACGTGTCTTTAAAAAATGTGTGATGTATCTAAGCCTCTATTCACTCTCTCCTTTCTGTGACAAATAGTTAGACATTGACCAGAATGTTCTATGCTGTGTTTCTATGTTCAATAGCAGCTGGTGTCAGCTTTGAGATATAGTTTAACATTAGCATGGGGAGAATGGGTCAAAAGGTTGTGATCAATAGCTAGTGATGCTTTCTCCACAGAACAATGTTTCGACAAGAGAATCAAGAATAATATAGGCTGCATCAGCCCTCCTAAAGAGAAATACTCTCATACACTTTATAAGAAACCATTTCTCTCAGCCAGCTGACATAATTCGAAAATGGACCTTGTTTGGCCCTGCTGAAAAACAGTGTTTTGGATGCTAGTCTCCGTTATTGAATACTGGTGTGCTGCTTAACTAGTTTAACCAGTAAGAAATCAAGGCTGGATAGATTCACAAGCTAGATTTTGCTAGTGAACAGCATGGCTCAGTTCATCCATCAGCTAAATTAGCACCAAACTAGAACTAGCCAAATCTTCATGCTGGTTTGAGCTGGTATTTCCAGCAGGGAAGAGTATATTTTGTTACACTGCATGTCAAATTTGCTGTCTATAAAATTGGTTTCCATTTGAATTTTGAAACTTGCTGTGTAAAGTAGTGACTGCTGCTATTAATGAGCTCGACTGAGACCCTCTGGTGAAGTACTAAGTAATGAAATAAGTATTGAATGATTCTTGCTGTCTGTCATGGAGAAATCAAGCACAAGACTTCACTCAAACTCTAAATTCCCACTTTGGACTTCTGAATTAATGAAGATTACAATGTTAATGGAAATAGAAGTAGACTTTGGATAGTGGTGTGATTCTGGAAGAATTGTGACAGGAGTGAAATGAGAACTGAAGAACTGATCAAATGTAAATGTGTACCTTGAATGCAATGTAAGTCGCAGTGCAGCAGCACGCTCCCTGTGCAAGCAGGTGATCACGTTGGTTATGTTGACGGAAGTTAGCCTATTTTTAGGCGCTGCGTAATATCATTGCGCCTGCTGCACCCATGGTACGGCAGCAAAGTTCCTTGATTATTACGCCGGAATGAGAGTATAGTTCCTAGCCATATCTGACTAGAAAATCGCAACTTTTCATTTTCCATCAGTCTTAGTACACGATGTAACTACAGAAGAGTCAAGTTTTAAATAGGAAAAATATAGAAACTCTTTGGTCATTTTTGAGCGAGATGCTAACGGTCTAATCAGATTCAATGATCTATGCTAAGCTAAAGCTAGCATAGGGTCTGCTACTGCCAGACCCGGAGATCGGCTGAATGGATTCGAAAACGGTAAAACTCAACTGTTTAACTCTAATTGAGTTGGAAAATTAGCCTATTTTCAAAAATAGTGGAGTGTTCCTTTAACTTTCTGCAATGCCAAATGTATCTCCAATTACAGAATCACCCATAAATATAAGCAGCACAAAATCAGCATTAGAATGCATTCTGAAGGCTCATTTGACACTGAAGACTGGAATCATGACTGCTGAAAATGTAGTTTTGCCATCACAGGAAAACATTACATTTGAAAATATATTCAAATAGACATAAGTTCTTTTAAATTGTAATAAATTTCACAATATTACAGTTTTTACTGTATTTTTCAACAAATAAATGCAGTCATAAGAGGCTTCTTTCAACGGCATTTAGAATTTCACAAAGTCAGTAATGAATTGTTTAGTGAATCATTTGATCCTGTTCATAAACACAGTGTGAATGATTCAAATCAGACTGATTTGTTCAACTCACTGGTTTAGTAATCCACTTGCAGTGAAGTTCACTGGAGCGGTAGATTATAATGGCTTTAGAAGTCATATAGACTACTTTTATGGTGCTTTTGATTCCACTGAAGCATAAAAGCAGGTTTAAAATTAAATGAGGGTGAATAAATAATGACAATATACATTTTTGGCCGACTATCCCTTTAAGTACCTCGGAATGCTGTGACAGTACATAAATATAGCAGTAATTTAGGCATATATGAAAGTACAATAGCATGACTACAGTAGTTTTTGGTAAATTAATGTGAGTCTCAGACTAGGCCTATATTTGGTCTACAGAGTTTCCCTCGAACTCTTTTGTGGGTGTAGCTTGTTTGTGTCGTTTTGTGTTTATGTGTGTGGCTCACGTTCCACTCAAGTTATTAAACGCCACAACCCCAGTGGGATGCTCCCTCACCACATTCCCGGTGGGAAACCGACACGATGTGAGCCCAGCACGCTCCGACACCTTCAGGGCCATGCAAACACACTCCAGAGGTCTACCAGACACGCGTACACACACGCTCACTATTCACCCGTGACCGGCGCATGGAGGGCAGGCGCTGGTGTGTGTCCTTGTCTCAGTCTTTGGCAAGGCCTCCTTCCACTCCCACAGGGGCCACTGAGGGTGTGTATCTGTTTGTGTGTGTGGACAGTCCTGCTCCTCACTGTGCTTGTGAGTTGGGCATCTCTGCGTGTGTGAACGTGGGTGTATGACCGTCACGCCTCTCGTTGAGTTAAATCTGTTCCTCCTCACCACTCCATACGCTATGTGATGGATGGACTGTTTTAAAAAAGAGCTTATCTCTCTCCTCTTTCTGGATCTCCTCTTTCTTTCTCTCATATTCCCTCTGTTCATCTGTCTCCCCCAATAGTCCTCATCTCTGTTTCACATTTCAGCACTAGAGAATACATTCCAAATTTCAGTCACGACGAAAGCAATTATTTAGGAGCTTGTTCAAGATTTAACTCTTAAGGATGCAGAATGTTCACACTGCTCTTTTCCATGAAATTAAAGTGAATAGTGACCAGGGGCAAGTGTTATTTATTATTTATTTATTATTTAAAAATATAAAAAAATCATTTTCAGTAATGGAAACCTTAGAATTGGAAATGTTGCCTTAGCAACTAACTGAAACAAATAAGTGCAAGTTAAAGTACTAAAATAACTAAAACTGAAATTAAAATAAAGGCAAATATAAGTATTAAAAAAATGAAAACCTTAAACTAAAATTACAATGACAACTGGGAAAAAAGGTAATTCATAAATTAACATTTTAATAAATTATATTAATAAATTACAGTTTAATATTTTAATACAAATAATTGTAATTAAAGTAACACTTCAGGGGCTGTGATGTTCCAAAAAAAAAAAAAAAAGTAATGAGATTATGAATGTTGTGGGGCAAATGGAACAATGATAGAAGAACTAAAATGACACATTTTAAAAGAGAATTAATGAATTACATGTACCAATGTTGTTATTGTTAACTAAAACAGCAGCATTTACTACACAGAGCCGTTTTTTAACTGGCAAGCTGCGCAAAACCACGATCATATATGAACGGCATGTGAAAGCACGCACGTGATGGAGATTTACCGGTGATTACAGAACCGGCTTTACTGACAAGATGCGCATTAAATATCGCATGCGATTTATCGTGCAGCCCTACTATAACTACTTCCATATACTGTATAATGTCCATTAAGTATTATTCAGCAGCTTCATCGCTTTGCTCAGGAGCTAAATACCCTCCTCCATCCCCAGCTCCTCCTTTTGTCCACAGTCAGGACAGGCCATTCTGATATTCCTCACTGAATCAGGCTCCTTTATTCTGAACCATGTTTTTACATTAAATTGTCATTAAGAACATTAATGATATCTGCTGCATTTGGTTCTGTTCTGTTCACACTGCACAAAGTCATCGGATCACTGCTGTTTTCACACTGCACAACTCTCTAGGGTAGCATTCAGTTGCTGCTCTGTTCACATTGCACGATGGATCTGCGACAGGAGATTACACACTGCATGACTTTACAATAGGAAGAATCGCGGACAACTCTGTCTGGTCCGCAAACTATGTTTCATATAACTCCTCCACGAACCTCCCGCTGCCCTGTATCTTGATCTCTGATTGGCTGTACTGTAGGTCATCGCCGATGTATTTTTCAGTCAGAACTCATTTCACACAGCAGGATTTTGAAACGCCGACAGTTCCAGATATTTAGCATGTCAAATATTTCACAGGCGTTCGCATTACCTATCGGCAAGTGAAAATCAGGGCTAAGATCATGCAGTGTGAACTCGGCATAAGGGGGTTATTGCTGCTCTCCATGCTCTTATCCATGCTAGGCTGCATTGATGAGCAGGGAGTTTTTGCCCAGAACACAACCATACAGCCAATTAAAACTGTATGCTAATTGTTCATCATCTTTGACAATAATGGTCTAGACAGAAATAAGTTGAATTTGAAGTACTAATATGACTACAAATGAAATCAAATCAAATTAAATTAAAGCTAAATAAAAATGTTAAATAAATAAAATGACAGAAGCTTATAACAAAATGTCTACAACTTGAGTTAAAATTAAAAATTAAAAAATAATACTAAATAAATAATACTGAAATAACAATGCCAGGCTGTCAAACTTCAAAATTGATAAAAATAAAAATGTAATGAGTGTGGGGGAAATGTGAAGCAGAAGTCCAAAAAGGACACATTTTGATAGCAGATGTGACCTGCAAAAGCATGATTAGTATACTTTGTTGCATTTCGAAGACATTCATTTTAGTTCCTCGGGTTTGGTTTTAATATATACTGACATTTCTGAGTCTCGGCCCACATGTAAATTCATGAGAATTCCAAATTATTTAATTAGACTGTCAGATCACAGTGTAGTGAGCAGAATTCACCTTCAACTCAGTGGGTCTCGAAAATCAAAAAAATGTATTAAGGACTTATTTGAAAAGTCATGGCCAATCTGAGCTGTGTTTTTTGAAGCTGCAGTCATTTCTGTGCCAAATGGAAAAAATAATGACTTAAAAAAATAATGAGTATCCAAACAGATTGTTGGTTTATTTCACAGATAAGTGTAAACACTGTGGCTCTACGCTGCAATCAAACATTGCTTTGCATCATTGCATCCTGACCATTGGCTCAACCAAACACGTTGACTGAGCAATGTACATGATGAGAGAGAAACCTGTTTGAAATCATGACTTTTGCAATTTGGTGGAATTACACCCTTTGGTGGCAAACAAAAATGGTAAACAAAAACCTGACCTGTGTTCAGTTTTGCTTTCCCAGTGACACATGAGCAGAGAAAGGATGTGTTTGAGAATAAAAAGCATGCAAGTCAGCAGTAAAATGCTCCATCTTGCTCTTTTCATACTGCTTACATCCCTTCCAACAAACCCCATGAGCCTTCACAAGCTAAAGAACATTGCAGAATGACATTTGGTTTGATGAGCTCAACATTTTTGATATAAATACACATGTATTTATATGAAAGAGAAGAGAAATAGTTCCTTGGTGAACTCAAATAGTTCAGTGAGATGTGAATGTGCATTAAATTGCCATTTCTACTCAAGAACACACACAATATTTGCTGTCAGGCCTGTACTGAATTGCACTGAGAGCTATAACCAGCAGCAGAACAGTTTTTCAAGACCTCTGCAATAAATAAACACATTTCACACATGTCCTCAAGTAATCCAGAGTGCGATAAGGTCATGTAGTACGAATCCGATATCAAACAAATCATGAATGATGCCTGAAAAAATAGTGACAGTGACGAAAGTAAATATCAAAAAGGTGACTTCCATAACACAGAAGTCTTGTCAGTGTTAAGAAATGAGTTCAATCGACATGAGCTGATCTGTTAACCTTTAATTGACCGAAAGTGGCTTTGAATGCTCTTTGATTTATTACTTGAGTGTACAGTGCAGCATTTGGGTCAAAACTGATGAGAGCGACTCCGATGGAAAGATGGTGACTGAATCTAAAATGTTCAGACGACAAACGGCCCGTATATCTCTATCTCTGCGAGTTACTGATATCCCACATGAAAGAACACAACACCCATGAGAAAAGCGTGGTGAATGTAGCCACTGCTTCTTGTGACTTTGACAGGTTGTAGTTTAGTGGGAGTCCGGCTTAGATTTACTGTGGATCTGGAAAGAAAGACAGACAGAGATAAAAGAGAGAGAGGGGGAATTTTGTTATGTGACATATGCTAAAAAGACGCTGCCACATACCCTCATTTTAACTCCTCTCTTTCTCTCTCTCTCATTTTTCGTCTCGGTTTCTCTCGTCAAATTGAACCATAGGGAAATCATGCAGGCCAGACAATTGTAGTGTTTTCAGAAATGTGGTCTACATTCACAAGTAGTTCTCACTGTCAATTAGAGCACCCTTTCTGGCCACAAAAACACTAGTAGAAATAGTTTTTTTCACCAATAAAACAAATTAACTTGTGTTTCTAAAACCTTCTAATATCAAAGTCAGTTTGTTTTGGCAGTAGAAATATATCATACTCAAAACAATATAAATTTACTTAAAATGTACTTGTATTTTCATTACCTTGTTTTGTTTTGTTTTGTTTTGTTTTCCTTATTACCTATTACAAAAAACAGCACTTGGAAAATTGCAGATTATTTATATTTAACTTTTTTATTTAATTATTTGTTTTTCATACCCTATTTGCAAACTATTTTTATTTTTTGTTGTTGTTGTTGTTGTTGTTGTTGTTGTTTTTGTAAATGTTTTTTGTAAATCTTGCAAAATTTTGTTATATTTCAGCTTTAATTTTTAATTGTTATTTATTTAATTATTATTTATTTAGTTCTTTTCTTGTTTTATGTGTACATCTTGCTAAGTTTTGTTATATTTCTGCTTTAAAAACACTTGGCTAATTGCAGATTATTATACTTTATTAAATTATTTTGTTATTCTTACCCTATTTTGCAAACTTTTTTCTTGTTTTATCTGTACATCTTTTTAAGTTTGTTGTTGTATTTTTTTTATAAAAAAAACAACATTTTGCACATTGCAGATTATTTATTTTATTTTATTTATTTTTACCCCATGTTGAACACAGTATTTTTTTCTTGTTTTATTTGTAAAACCTTGCTAAGTTTTGATATATTTCTGCTTTAAAAAAACACTTAGCAAATTGCTGATTATTTTAATTAATTTAATTATTTTGTTTTTCTTACCTTATTTTGCAAACTTTTTTTTTCTTATCTTATGTGTAAATGTTTCTAAGTTATATTTATAATATTTTTGGATTAAAAAAAAAAAAAAAAACTTTGCAAATGGGCAACTGAATTCAAATTTTTTTAAAGCGTTTCTCTCTAGATACCAAGAAATCGTAATTGCCTGACATAGATAAGTCTGATGGCTAGTTCAGCGGTGGTCATCCAGCTCAGAACATGGTCACGCACACACAGACACACAAAACACACACAGTGTGGGATCGCTATCTATTTGGACAGGCTGACACAATTCTGAGCATAGTAGGGCAGCTGTCTATGGCTGACTGGACAAGGAGCAGAGAGATCACAGCTGGACGGCACACACACTCACACACTTTCAGCCCTCAGAACCCCAGAGACTTTGCCAAGTTTGGCTGTCTGACTGTCTGCGACCTCGTCTGACTGGAAGAGCTGTGTGTCTGGTGTGTGTGTATTAAAGACTATGTCTTGTCCAGTTGCCGTCTCTCTCCTAATCACACCATCAAATGTACAGTACCTATTCCTCACTGAGTCCATCTTTCTGTCTTATTCTCTCTGTTCATGTGGGCTACAAAAGTTTTAGACATCTGGAAAATCTGCACAAATGTCAGAAATGTCGGGAAGGTTTGCAGATGTTTCATACAGGTGCTTTTTCCCTGTGGTATACCACCTGTTTTAAAGGACCACGTCCTACTCTTTAATAGTGTTTTATTTTTTTACCTTAAGAGCATTTATAATGTTCTTCAAAATTTTAAAGAGTTAAAAACTTGTAGGTAGATCCTGTTGCAAAACAAGAAAATCCACATCCAAGCCTATTGGGCTGATACTCATTGGTGTCATTTTAGTATGTACCCCTGTCTTATAATAAAGACAATTTACCTTTCTAACTATGTGAGTGCTCTAACTTGTTTTGCAACAGGATCCACCTACAATTTTTTATAATTTGTTCCCCTATGGAGCACCCATAGTTTTGTTTGTGAGTACCACATGTGCCCCTGGTCAAGATATTTTCTTTGGTTATGGTACAAATGTAACTTCCAGTTTATATCTCACAATTTGGATTTTTTTTTTCGTGCAATTCCGAGTTTATATCTCCCAATTCTGAGAAGAAAAATCAAAATTGTGAGAAATAAACTCAGAATTGCGAGTTATAATGGTGGAATTTGGCAATATAAACTTGCCACTGCGAGAAAAAAAAGTCAGAATTGGGAGATTAAAATTATATATGTTTAAATGATCTATGTAAAATATTATAGGTTTAAATATGATTTAATGCTTTAACTGTAGGTCTAATACATTATTTCCCATATGAACTGTAGATGTTTGCATATTATGTAGACCTGTTGTTTGTCAAATTCAGGTTTATTTTTTTAATTTTTAATTTTTTGTTTTTTATGTGATGTCTTCAGAACATTTTTATTGGAGGATAATGTTTGAAGTGAAGACAATAATAAATATAGATCAGAAGCAAATACTTTACAGCTGGGTTTAAATTTAAGGTAACTTGCTTTGTGGATAAGATATTTACCCATCATACAAATAAACTTTAAAACATCATCTAACTTCTTATTATCAGAAACATCAGAATGGGAAAGAACTTTATTTATGGAAGTATTATACAGCTGGTGGAACACAGGAAATAGGGAAGCTGTTATTTGAAGTCAGAATTATTTAGAATAAGAATAAAAGTAGAATAAATGTGCAATAAATTCCTCTTCCTCTGGCAGAAAGAGCAGAGTGGAGAAATATTATGATTAAATTGACTTAATCATAATATTTAAATTGACACGAGGGGGAAGTCGTGGCCTAATGGTTAGAGAGTCGGACTCGTAACCCAAAGGTTGCGGGTTCGAGTCTCATACCAGCAGGGATTGTAGGTGGGGCTTGAGCAAGGCGTAACCATACTTGGCCACATGTCACGTCACTTAATTCAGGTTTCATCAGTCCGGTCTGTGGCTTGCAGCCATAAACGTCTGTTTGGCTTCATAGGGCATCTTTGACGATGCTATTCTATAAAAATAATTTTTGCATTCCGATTATGAAATCCAAAGACATTTAGGCTTTGATTGGGTTACATCTCACAGAATGTTTGCTTTCAAGTAGCATTTGAATGTTCTGGGTGGATTGTGGTGGCAGTTTTGCATTACAGATAATATTAGAGTCAGCACAGAACATATAATGCTTTTATATCAATGTTTGTATTATGTTTTTAAAAGTCTGAATGAATACTAGGGTTTTCTACTCAAATGGCCCTTGTATGACTCTTCCAACCTATGTGCTTGAGAGAGAGAGAGAGAGAGAGAGCGTATGTGTGTGTGTGTGTGTGTGTGTGTGTGTGTGTGTGTGTGATTCTGACAGGCCTGTAGAAGGGGCTGTCACACATCAGTGCATCTCCCTCTGTCTCTCCACATGAGTCCGTCCCACCTTCCATGTTTCAACTGTTTTCTTTCTTTCTCTCTCCCTCGTGCTCTCATGTAATTATTCCTTTCCTCTGTCATCCTGTGTGCGTCACTCTTAATTGTCTCCCCAGCATCGCAACCCAAATTGAATTCTGCGCAAAGTTCCCCCCTCCGTCTCCCCCGTCACTCAGCGATCCCGACACTGTCGTGCTCTTTGTGCACACAAACACACACAGACCGACCTTTTCTATTTGTAATTAATTACTTGCGATATATACACCGGGTCTTCAGTGTCTGATGTAAACTTGCTTGTGTTTGGACTTTTTTCCGCCCTGTTCTCCACAGTCATTTATATATTTACTCTCCGACTCTGACCTGGTAATGGCTGCGTTTGTTTACCCATTAGATGGGGTCTCCCGTGGTGACAAGATGAACCGTAAGCATGTTGTGTCTGTGGGAGGTGTTGGCATGTCAGCCCTGAGCCAGTCGTCGGCTGTGCCATTACACTCTGAGCCGTACACACACAAAATTCATCCACGCAGGGTGTCCCTGTCAATCCATAAAACTGAACAAAGCCCGGGCCTGTGTTGATCTGTCACTCCGTCGCCCGGTCATTAGACCGTTACGGCACCATAAACGTGGCGTCTCGCTCTCTCACAGAGACGCTGTCGGACTCATCTAGACCTGACAAAGAAAGACACAAAATTCTGTTTCTGTCCGACTTTGAGACAGACAAGCTATTCTGTTTTTCCGTCACACAAATATTCATGAACATGTTAAAGGGAAAGTTCTCCCAAAATGAAAATTCTGTCAGTAACTACCCAGCCAAACTTGTGTGATTTTCTCTTCTGCAGAATGCAAAAAAAAAAAAAAAAAAAAAAAATATTTTT
>NW_015542382.1:1189784-1205048 GCF_001515605.1 Sinocyclocheilus anshuiensis
AAAAAAAAGATATTTTGAAGAATACGATGTTACAATGGAAGTCAAATGTCTTCAAAAGGACATGAAGGTACACTGTTAAAAATGTTCTGTTAAATTAAAAAAAAAAGAAAAGAAAAATGGCAGCTGTGGTTGCCAGAAACCATAAAAGACATATTGCAAGTAATTAAAAAGTCATTAAAAATGACAAAAATTCACTGGTGACAATATATCATATATTACAGGATGGCTTATTGGTTCCTTTATATTTTTTACTTATAACCTTACAACTTATTTTTTACAATTTCTGTGAAAGAATTTTAACTAAATAAAAAAGGTAACATAAAACACTGTATACATGTACATTACTGATTAACAAAGCTTAAACTAAATTTCTATGTAATCATATATAATGTGTTATGGAATTTCCTTTTCTTTTTACTGTAAATTATGAGGTAAATCATAGTTTTACTTGCAAATGCCATAAATTTTACAGTATTTTACAGTAAAATTGCATATAATGTAACTATTTAGTTTTCACTGTAATATGGTAAGATAGTTTACTAATTAACAGATTGTAATGTAATTTCAAATTTTAAAAAAATACAAAAATTTTAACATGTTTTTTAAATGTTAAAATAATTTTTACTTTCTTTTCATTCTAAATCTATGGGATTTTTCTCTCTCTCATTTTTTCAGCCAGCGGGTGAAAACTAATAGTCTGATCACTTAGAAAAGTAATAGCACATCTCTCATAAAAAAATAAAAATAAAAAATATATATACAATTTCAGGTATCATTTCTGTGCAGTGAGTTACACACCTACGTTTAATGAAGGTTATTGGTCTGTCGTCTAATCCTAGGAATAATTAATCAAATAGTAATGTATGCCTTAGCAAGGACAACTAACAATATACAATTTAATTTGTTATTTAATTTATTTAATTATTGAATCAAAAACAAACTCCATTATGTCAAGACAAATGCACTGATGTTCTTTGAAAATAATGCACATTTTATTTTCAGGTAAATATATCTTGTTTTAAGGATAATTCGATTTTTTTATGACATTAAGAGTATATGCATGCTTTCATTAAACAGTTTTTTTTATGTTTCATTTATTTTCATAGTGTCATTAAGAATTGTTTTAATTGCAATGTTTCTATGATTTATCAAAATGGTCATTTAGACGATGAGAAATGAAACGAGATGCTTGAGGATGAGTATCACAAGTTTCAAGTGTGTGTGTGTGTGTGTGTGTGTGTGTGTGTGTGTAAGGTGCTTGTATTTAAACCCCTGTGCTTCATTATATCTTGATGAATTTGCTTCAGTGTAATTAAGTACAGCTCAGACCTTGGCGCTCACACTTTCACACATACATATACATACACTTAAACATGAAAGAAAGAGCCACAGTGCCATCTATTGATCACACAGCCTGTACTCTCTCTCTCTTTCTCTGTCATGGTAGGTGCAGAGACAGCCTCCTCCATCATGTGCTCCTCGTATCAATAACAGGTAGACACAGCAGTGCTACATTGCAGAGGGAGCTTGTTGGTGTTATTGTGAGGCTGTGGATGTGCGGCGAGGGGAAAGAGACAGTGAGAGCGCATGGAAGTGATAAACAGAGGAAAAATTAGCAGTTCAGTGTTCGTTTAAGGGCCCCAAGCTCCTCAGATACCTCAGATATGCAGTTATATTATCATATACAATGAATAAGAATTTTTACATGCACACAAACTCAAATTGAAAGCAAATAGAAGCATTTTTCTTGGGTTCTAAAACCCCTCTCTCTCTTTTTCATCCTCTCTAGGTGTCACAACGTGTCTGCACTGCACTGAAAAAAATCTTTCATTCATCCAATTAAAAAAATGTAGGGTAATGATTCACATCTATATTTTTTCTATATTTTTCTATAAGGGCAAGTTATTTATTTTTTATTGGCTCAAGTTAAAAAATATAGATGTGAATCATTACCCTACATTTTTTTAATTGGATGAATGAAACATTTTTTTCAGTGTGGAATTATTGAATTCAAATTTGCATGGGTAATATTTATATTTTGAACTAGCTTTTATTTTTAGATTTTCCATTATTTATTTTAGTTTTAGTGATGTTGTTAGGTGCTTTTAATCTTTTTTTATCTTTTAAATATTTCTGGTAACACTTTATATATGGTTCTATTTTTTAATATTAGCTAACTACTTTAAATAACATGAGCTAATAATGAAAAATGCTTCTAAAGCATTTATTAATCTTAGTTATTGATAATTTCAGCATTTACTAATTAAAATCAAAAGTTGTATCTGATAATATTATTTAATGAATCTGAGCAAACACGAACAATGAACAGTTGTTGTTTTTTATTATTATTATTATTAACTAACCTGAAAAAATACCAGTTAATGCATTCACTAGCATTAACAAATGGGACATTATTGTAAAGTTTTACCATATTTCTGTTTATTTTAATTATTTTAATTTCAGTTTTAGTCATTTTACTTATTTAATTTTTAGTTAGTTAGTTGCCAAAGCAACATTCCTTATTTTCGTTTAAGCTTTTGTTGCATTTTTCATCTAACATATTTTATTTTATTTCATTTCAGCTTCATTTCAAGTATCGAAAAAGCTTTAGTTTTAGTTAACAATAACAACACTGATTTATATTCATTTGTTTCAGTGCTGAATGAAGTATACATTTCTTTATAATCACCATTAGCGATCCCTGTTTTTTTCCCCCTGAGCTTGGCGCAATGCATTGTGGGATTGCTTTTTTAAAGGATACATTTGGTTGCCTTAAAATGTTTTTATTCATGCAGCTCACCAGGTTTGGGAACATCCACAATGATGATGATAACCCGTATGTGTGGGAGGATTGACATCGTTTTAAATAAAAATAATACATGCTCAAGGAAACACAGACAGCCGTAGTAGCTGCTGTCAGGAGTTCAGAGCGATGGGAGAAAGAAGATCAGGTGGGATCAGCTAAAAGTCACACTCAATATTCTTATTCACATCTTCCGTAACAGGATGTGACAAGTGCTATAAAGTCTCCAAAACTCAGAAAATCCCTCAAAAAACAGACAAGTTTCCTCGCTGGACCATTTTTTTCATCTATAAACTTACATGCACACACATTCTAGCGCTAGGATGTTCCCAAGGCGAACATAGATGGCCGAGCCAAGGTCAGAACCCTGTATCCATTTTGGTTAGCAAGAGACCATCAGAACCTTGAGTGGATCCATTTAGCCCTTTCCATAGCTACACTCCCTCCCGAGAGATAGACAGATAGAGAGATAGATAGGCAGAGATAGAGAGAAAGAGGGATGACCATTTACCACAGCCAGAGGGTCCTCTTTAAGGTCTTACATCATCTCATACACAATACACCAGCTAATGGCGTGTAATAATCCCCCATAAAGGCTTAATGTGTTTAATGTGTGGGGTCAGCAGAGCACTTCTCCAAATGGTTTCATATGGCAGCACACGCAAAAAAACGTCCAATCAGACCAAAGAAGCACCAGGCCATGGCATACCAAGGATGGAAATTGTTTTACTGCTGGATCCTCCAGTTAGTAAAGAAATAGTTCATTGGAAAATGAAAATTCGGGCATTATTTACTCATCTTAATGTAGTTCAAAACAAGTTTTTTCTTCCATGGATCTCAAAAGGAGAAATTTAGCAGAATGTCTGTGCTGCTCTTTTCCATTCACTGAGATTCAGCTAGGACTGTTATTTATTGCCTTCAGATGTGGTATGTCAATACATGCTGTCTCCAGGTTTTACATCAAGGACATTTCATCCTTGTCGGGGAAAAAAAATTAATTAAATTAAAATAAATTTTTTGCATACTTTTAAAAAGAATACTTATTATGGAAATAATATACTTTAAAAGAAATGTGTGAACTGAATATGATGTTTTCAGACATTACATTTAAATGAAAATATATAGTTTAAATTTGTTAAAGGAAAGTTGAATTTGAGTTTTTAGTTTTTTTTACAGTAGTATTAGCAAAATACTTTAATATTGTTGATACTGAAATGTGTATGTTATGTAATAAAATGTATTTGTAGTTGCAAATTTGTAATGATAAATTTGCAATTTAGTATATTTAAAATAGATTAACTTCAAGTGTAATCTACAGTTAAAAATATAATAAAGTACTTTAAACATGCAATAAAAATTATATAAAATATAGAATGTACTTTAAAGTAAATTTTTAGTTGCATTCTAAGCATTCTTAGTTGTTAAGAAACAGTAATTTGCTTTAAGTGCACTTAAGTCAGCTTTTATTTCATTAAAATTATATTATGTGCAAGTACAGTTTTTCTTTTAAATGTATTTTAAAGATCTGAAGTACATTGCAAGTGCACACTGATTAATCAAGTGCGGTTTTCTGAAAAATTAATTCGTTAGTGGTTCACAGACGAAAGAATGTCCTACATGTTTGGAACTACATTGAGGTGAGTAAATGAGAATTATTATTTTTTGGGGCAAACTGTCCATTTAAGGATTGCCCAGTGAGGAATCACTACAAGAGTGAGGTGAGTGTGAACAGACAGTAAGCTTAGAAGAGTTCCAGTCCTGAGGGGAAAGTTTGGAGAACTATTTTACCAAGTTAAAAAAAGACTGAGTTTGTGGTGAGATCTAACAGATGTGTGAAGTATGTGCAGCGACTGTTTAACAGATGGAGATCGTATTCTCCGTGTAGATTGTATTCCTTTGTAATTGGCTGCTGACAGTGGTTTTCTGGTCTCTTTACAGTGCCTCTCTTACCTGACAGTGGGTGGTACCACGGTACAGTATGGTAGTGCCATGGTACAGTGATGGTAATACTATGGTACTTTCATAAACTGAATGATTACCATATTCATATACAATGGTGTAGGAAGGTACTTCAAATAATACTACAATATTGCCCATATTAAAAAAGTAATGTGGCGGCATGATGGTATAGCCTAGTGATGTTATCAGATGGTAGTACTGAAATTCATGTACCATCATGGTATTTTAACGGTACTTCCAAAAATATTATGGTACTGCAATGCTACATGTCCAAAATACTAATATATTTCAAAGAATACCACAATATTACCATTACTAAAAAGTAATGTAGTGGTATCATGGTACAGTGATAGTATCAGATATATGGTATGGTGCTGAAATT
This sequence comes from Sinocyclocheilus anshuiensis, assembly GCF_001515605.1. Lineage (NCBI taxonomy): Eukaryota > Metazoa > Chordata > Actinopteri > Cypriniformes > Cyprinidae > Sinocyclocheilus > Sinocyclocheilus anshuiensis. Next base: position 1,194,929 of record NW_015542382.1, read on the forward strand.
CATGTATCATCATGGTATTGTCATGGTACCATACGTGTCCAAAATACCATGGTAGTACCATGAAACCATGTGCAATAAAAAAATAAATGTAATTAATACATACATGGTAAGTGGTAATACTTTTTGTGGTAATGCTTTTTGGTACTTTTATTTTTGTAAATGCTATGACCATGAAGCTTAGATTTTTACCATGTTACTGAACGATATCATATTCATTTACCATGATAAGTATACTTCAAAAAATACCATAATATTACCCTTACTAAAATGTAATGTGGCAGTACCATGGTATAGTGGTGGTATTAGAAGATTATACTGTGGTATTTCGAATAATACCATGGTATTGATTTTTTTTTTTTAATGATACTTCCAAAAATATCATGGAACTACATGCTACCAAAATACCAAGGTATAGCACCATGGTACCATGTCTAAAAAAATATGTTGTAATGCTATGGTAATTATTTTCTAAATATTATTACCATGAAGATTTAATTTATACTTACTTAAGTTCATTTTCATATAATTCAAAATTATATGGTACTCAAACATGCTTCCAAAAATGTACATGTCCAAAATCATATTACTACTGTTATTTTTTAGTGATGGTATTGACGAAAAACTGTGGTATTGCTTCGTAAGTGAGGCACATCTGTATGTAATCAGTGTGTGAAGGTGAGAAATGATTATGAATTTGTTTTTATTGCCAGTGTGTGTGTGTGTGTGTGTGTGTGTGTGTAAAAGTCAATGCACAGAAGAGAAAGATGGGGGAGAGCTGATGTGTGACTTCCTTAAACGAGAGAGTGAAGGTCACGTCTATGGTCAGCCTGATATAAAGTCAGTGAGCTATCACTGCAGCAGTGGTTCTGTCACAGTGGAGATGAAACAGTTGCTAAGGGCTGCTGCTTCTGTCCGTTTGGTGGCTAGTAATGCTCAGCGTGTGGTCATCCTTACTGCTGTCGGGTTTTTTTAATGCCATTTTTTTTCCTCAAACCCCAAGAGCTTACTTCATTCTTCCCTTCTTATCTACCGATGACAGAAGTCTAGTCCGCACCTAAGAGAGAACCCTTCACCCTGACATAACCACACACAAGTGATCACACATATCTTTCCTCTGACCTCCTTTTTGGATTTGTCATTTGACATTAAATTAAAGTGGTGTTATGAAATATAATTACAAATATAAAAATGCCTCTTCTGTTTTCATATGCAGCCTTTACTCCAATCTTGAGTGTGTCACATGATTCTTCAGAAATCATTCCAATATTACTGTTTTTTAATGTATTCACTACCATTCAAAAGGTAATGTCAGAAGGTTTTTTTTAAGAAATTAGTACTTTTATTAAGCAAGGATGCATTAAATTGATCAAAAGTGACAGTAAAGACATTTGTAATGCTACAAGAGCTTCAGCTAAAAATCCTGTGCCGTTCTTTTCAACTTTCTATTCATCAAAAAATCCTTAAAAAAATGTACACAACTGTTTCAAAACATTTTCTTGAGCAGCAAATCAGCATATTATAATGATTTCTGAAGGATCATGTGACACTGAAGACTGGGGTAATGATGCTGAAAATTCAGCTTTGCATTTTAAAATATATTCAAAAATAAAACCGTTCACAATATTACAGTTGCTGTATATGTATATAATTTGCTTTTGCTGTTTATGTGTATTTGACCAGTATAATTTCCCCTAATCAGTATATACATTTGTATTAAAATCCATCCCTCTGGGACTCTTTTTCAGTGCCTTTAGCCTATGAATTCCAATTCCTAGACTGAGATCTGAAAGCATTTGAAATTCTAGTTGAAGTCCTGATGAGCCCAAATGGAGGGCACTTGATTCTAAATGACACATTAGATGAATCTTGATGGTGAAGTCCCTCTGATCTTGGCACGCTTATCTTTATTTTTAGTGCAATTTCTCTGAGACGTATGAGCACTTGGAGTCCTGATTAGCTGGTTGCACTCAGCACTGAGTAAAATTAATTGTAATTAATTCAGAATGGCATCGGATGCATGCAGATGTCTTACAGCAGCTGGGATATGTCAATATCAAATATATGCCCTAAAGCAATCACAGAATGATGGTCTTGCTGAAAGATTTGTGCTTATGAAGCCAGTTTTATCAAGGCTGGAGTTTTTAATTCCTATCAAATGGGTAAACATTTCTTTTTTTGAAGTCTGTGTAGTTGTAATGGGTGCATGTATTCTAAAATTTGTATTTTTTCTGGATGTCATATTTGGTAATTGCAAGTGTTTTAACTCTGGAAACACTTTTCTGGTGCAACTGATCTTACTGGCAGCCTGGGTGAATATTTCCAAAAGTAACCTGACATTTTAATGAATTAAGATCAATTGTGTATCACACGTGTTTTGTTAATGTTCTTTCGTGTTTCAGTCTTTTAAAATGATTGATAACTACTTGTTTTTATAAATATTCTATCATAGCAATCTTAGATGATGTTGCCCTGTTATTACCTGACATACATTAGTATTATAAACATTACTTTTCATTGCCACTTTTGAGTTCTGACATGTGGTGCTGTCAGATTGCAGTTTGTGTTGTGTAACTTGATTTGTGTCACATTTATTTGCGCATATTGGTTCCGTATGTCTCTCTGGTTGCTTGTAATTACCCTTACAAAAAATAACTATGGTAACCAAGTTCTGACAAAAAAGTATTACAGTTACTACAGATATTTTTGTTGCTCCAACTTAGGTGTCAGTAAAAGCTTACACCATTTGATAGAGAGAACATTTTAAATTATATTTAATTACAGAAAAGCAACAATACTATGGTAAAGTTTATGTAAGTTATGCATTTTATGTTATTAATGACATATATAACATTTGTAGGTTAATTTTTTTAATTGTCTGTTGAGTGTTTATACCTGCAGTGAAGGTGTTACAGACATGCAGCTGTTTTGAAAGTTGAGAAGCTAGATATGTGTTATAAATAAAGAAGTAAATAAATATAAATATAAATAAATAAATGAGAAACAGTAAGAATTACAGTGTAGGTGGAAATATTTCCCTAAGGTGGATAAAGCGGAGGATGAGAGAAGAGAGAAAATCGGGCCAGAGAGAGAGAGAGAGAGAATAAAAAGAGAAGACAGGCAGATATATATGGAAAAATAAGGTTTTCCACTGGATAGCACAATAGTTTAGTCATCAAATGACAACCTCTTGTTTGAGCTGCATGTAAATGGTCAATGTAAATGTAATTGGTCAGTAATCTTCAACCTTTAACCTTTATTTTTCTTTTAATATATGGATAGCAATTATTTTGCTAGTTTAACAAACATGCTTTGGTATTTTGTAGCAATAAATATTTAATATATTTCAAAGTTGAATGAACTAATATTAAATAATTAGAATAAAATTCAATAAAAGAGTTGAATGAACTAATATTAAATAATTAGCTGAAAATTCTATAAAATCCATTAAAAACACACACAGTCTTAAATTTAGTCTAAATTAAGCTGTCACTTGGTTGAGCTTGACAAATACAGTCAGCACAACCATTTGTATTCATAATTATTGAAAACATATTGATGTGAGACAATAAGGGTGAGGGCAGATTTTGATGGGTTGAAAACTAATTCTATTTCTCATGCTAATGTTTTTTTTTTTTTTGTATTATTATTTTATATCTAAAAATCTAATAGTTCACATTATTGTGTATCTAAATGTACACCCTATTTGTGGAAAGTGCCAGCAGTGCATGGATCTTTCCCATCATTTGTTCTGTGTAAATTGACATTTCTTCTTCTTGTAATGGTCCATTACTTCGTGGTACTCTGTGTATTGTGTTCATAACACTGAATAATTTCAGCATACTCTGTGAAAGCAAACCTTATTTGTTTTGATTCACGGAACCCAATTCCACTCAATTGTCCAGCTTTGCTTTATTGTCATTTTGTCCTTACTCTCCAGGATGACAATCTTCTTTATTTTCTTCTCTTCACCAAAGATCACGGTGTGCTCCGAAAACAGTAGTATCAGACATTATGAATTTTTATTGATTTTGTCAAGGTAGCAACCTGAGCAGTACATGCTTTACCTCTTAGATAATTGGATAATGCTGAGAAACTCATGCTGTGAGACAGATGGTACCGTGTCAGAAAGCAAAGTGACAAAAAGAAAAGAGGACTAAAAGTGAGCAGATATGTCTGAGCTTTTCTGACTTTAATCTGAGTGCAAGAGATGATCCTGTTGGACATGCAGATGAGCATTTCTGTCGGTAGAAAGAGAAACAGAGTTAACTGGAGTGAGACGTGTCAGTTTTATCTTTTGCCTGCTATATCTTCTCTATGGCATTCTGATATCACCACAGCCAGAAGGTAACGAAGCAAATGACTAAGCAAAGCAATAATAAAAAAATTAGTCACCCGCTTTATGATAGCTTATGAAATATTAGTATGATAGTACTTGACAAGCAAATAATGCCCTCTTGTTTTCTATGTTTATGTGGAGCTTTTTAATTGAGAAAAGAGCAAGATGCCTCAGATATTTTCTGTTAATTAAGCAAAGAGACTTGATTAACTAATTGATGATTTTCTATTGACTACTTTGATGTTTTCCAAAATGGTTATTTAATGTTTTGTAGGGTAATTAACATGTAGCACAGTCCATTAAGCCTTATTCAACAATTAATTAGAAATCTTTCTAAATGGCTGCAGAGACAGAGATATTCCTGCAGTAACATATGAAGATCATTTAAGGCACATTATAGAACAAATTCCAGAATAGAACGGTTGCGAGTGTGATATTTTATTTCATGTCTGTCTGAATACTGGATTCTGATTGGCTGGCAGGTATGCAGTAAAACCATTTAATGCGCAGGTAGTTCCAAGTCAGTTTAATCGCTGTTCCATATTAATGCGCTGCTTTAATTGATGCACACAACAAGTAATTGAATTATTCACTCAACCGAATCATTCAAAAAATAATGGTTCATTCAGGAACACTAGTACAGAAACACAAAAAAAGGTTTGATTCTGCTGTGGCTTTGTTTGAAATTATTTTAGCCGGTAAGCAAAAGGTAACTGGTAATATTGTGTACTCAAGGCTTCCGGTGTAATCTGCTTTTAGTTATTTTAGCTGTACACAAATAGCCCGTTATTCTACTTGATATTGCAAACTGGTATTTCTTATAATATTCATAAACACTGTTTTGTAGCGCAAATAGTTTTACTGCACTTTGTTATTCTGCTAGTTACAGCTAGTGATTCAGAAACATTGCACATTCACAAAAAGCATCTTGTTCCCATGTTGCGAAATAAGGTGAATGGGGGGTTATTTTGGACACGTGTAAAAAAATCAGTAGAACTGAACGATTCAGTGACTCACTTGTCATCTAATGTGCAATCACAGATGCTTATCTTATCCTTGCAGGCTTTTCATTTCCCATAAGAGTGTAACTGTTGTGTAGCTAGTTAGTTTTGTCTGTGATATTAATCAATACAATTCAATGCACATCAGGACAGAAATGCTGTTATGGCTGTCTAACTGCAGCATTCGTCTTCAGCTCACCCATCTGTGGCTCTCAGACAAATGGGAGCTGATATTCCATCAAACTGACCCTCGTGCACAAACAGAGCATCTCGCTGTGAGTTAACCACTTTATGAACAACTCCACAGATACCACGTTCGCTTTAGAGCATGACCTCTAAATGTCTTGCGGAAAGACTCTTGTCTCCGTCTCTCGCGTCTCCCCCGCCTCTTTCTCTTTCTTCATGGGTTTACTATTGACAGAAAAGCTGAGAGTATCCAGGTAGCGTTTTCAACCCCGTCTCTCCACATACTCTCCCATTTATGGCCATATAAAGTTCAATTCTGTTATTTTGTGATTTAGTGTCTCTGCTGGCCCTGCGTGCAGTGCTCTCAGTGGACCCGCTCATCTTGTTCTCATCCAGTCATTCGTTTTCCTGCGCACCGTGATTGGGTTATATCGAAATATTCATTCATCACACGGAACGACCTTTATTCCACTATCAATCAGAGGGTGTCGCGCGGGTAAAGGCTCTCCTCAGTGGCCCTCCCCCTCTAGCACTTCCACACAGCACAAACAGCCTGATAATGTTGTGTTGCCTGCCATCCTCTCTTATTACTGCCTCCCAACTCAGATTTATCATCTTCCCCTCCCCTTAAAATCTGTAAAAATAACCTCCGCTTTGCGAGTGTGGTTCTTTATCATCCTTTACTTTTAGGCCTCCTTCTTTTATAGTGGCCTTTAATGGGCTTCACTGATGTGCGTGCGTGAGAGAGAGTGTATTGTACTAATGTTTATGATTATGACAGAGTTATAAAGGAAAATATTCTCCTTGACAGCCCCTTTTATCCAGAAAAGCTTTTGTTGCCATGGAAACACATTTTTGTAGCTCAGAGCGCAATGATTGATATTTTTTTAGTGATGAACAAAACAAAAAATATATCAAAATTATCTCTGATAGGAAAAAAATGCTTTGTAAACTGCCACTAGACACTATTGCAGGTTCAAAATATTTGTTTGTTATGTGTTTTCCAATAGATGGGAATCAATATTTTAGTGCAGATATTACCTGCCTCTGACAAATGGATGGAAGGGGCAAAAGCGACAGGTAAACAGGTCCATTATGGATATAATGGAATCAAATAACAAACATGATTCATTCTCATTTTTAAAAAAAAAGGAATGACAATATTTACCCCTCCCTTCGGCATTCAGGGTTGAATCTAATGTGTAGGCTATTCGATGAAATCTATTCCATTTCCGTGTGGCTAACTCTGTTCAGCTAGCAGAAATACCTCTGAAAACATGCCAGTGCCCAATCTACCCATTCAGTTTTGAACAGGCCTCCTATCAATTATAAAATGTCAGCGCATAAATTCTCCCTGATTTAAAATAAAACATGAGTGGAAGGCCATCTGATTGACTAACAAGAAGCAATTTGTACTCCGCTGTTTCCCCCAGTGAATAGATTGCATGTGGAGAGAGCAAATCCGATTACTCCGAGTCTGTGTGTGTAATTTGAGTACAGGCCTGGATGTGATTCTTTCTATTGGGTTCAGTTTTATTTATTTATTTATTTAGGCTAAATATATTAGTAATGTGTCGTGCCTCTCTGCATTCCCAACAGATGAATTTGAGTAACATATTTTTCCATGTTATACAAACTACAAATAATAATAACAATTAATATATTTATTAATACAGACATTAATATAATATACAGTATATAATTCATTGTAAATAATGTGTATGCAATTAATATGTGTATTTGTGTATGTGTACAGCTATAAATAATGTATGCCATAATTAATTGTTAATAAACTTAATAAATAAACTAAGCATTTACAAGCAAGTTAATTACATATTAAAGGGGTCATATGAAGTTGCTAAAAATAACATTATTTTGTGTATTTGGTGTAATGAAATGTGTTTATGTGGTTTAAGGTTCAAAAAACACATTATTTTCCACATACTGTACATTATTGTTTCTCCTCTATGGAAAAATTTAAATCGCATCATATGACCCCTTTAACATTAGGCTACATGATGTTTGTTTCCATTAATTTGGTGTTTAAGTAATAGCAGCACTATAACAAGAACCCTTAAAATGTGCCCTTTTTAAGCTTTAAGTTATGATATCAGAAATATTTTTGTATAAACAAGTTCAAAATCGTTTTAATATCGCCCTTCTTTGGTTAGCCATGACCTTCGCTCAGGTACGGCGCACGCATTCAGCTCACGCCCGCAGAGCGCGCTTGTGTCAGGAGTTCTGCAGCGCGAGAGCAGCGTCTCGGTAATTATTAGTCACTGTTAATATTCATTTAACGGACAGGGGCTGTAATTATAAACTCGTGTTCCGTCTTATTAGCAGCTAATTTGTAGTTTACGCAGCGCCTATTGATGATACGCATGGGTTTGTTGAGAGAGTTAAAGCTCGGCTGTTTTTAGAAGAGGTTTTCCTTCAGCTCATGTCAGATACTCAAAGGTTGCAAGAGATTGCTGCAAACCTAATAACAACACACAAAAGGGATTTAAGGAATTATCTTATGGTAGTTTTAGGCACATGCTAATGGATAATTACTAATTTTGCTCTTGAAAACCTAAGGAGAATCTCTGAAGAATCTTCATGTAATTTGTACAGTATTTCACATATAGCAGCACTATGCCATATGTAACAATAATGTTACCAAAACAGGACAAAGAAAACTTAAATGTTATCGTTTGTTTATTAAATGTTCGATTTCCACATTTACCATCTCCATTATTAAATGGCTAGCTTCGTTTCAGTAGCCTATATAAAATGAACAATTCCCATTTGCTATATATTGCATAGATATTTGGTGCTGGATGGAGTACTTACATCTGAGATAGTGCCGCATTACTGATAAAAGATTTATTAAATTGTGATAATAAAAGCCATTATATTGCTATTACACCCACATTAAAACAAGCCACATCGTTAACTTTGATTAGACCGCAGTGAAGTTTGTGCTCTAACATAGCCATGGAAGTAAATTGCGAGTAATTACTGCATTAAAAAGCTGCTTAGAAGACAGTTTTAACTTAATTTGTGATTTTCAGCTGGTTATTGGCCTGGCAAATCCCACAGGTCAGATTCTGGCTGAATCCAGTCTTCTCCCATGATGCTTTGCAGAGTGAAGTCTTGAAAATACTCAAGTCGATGACTGTTCAGATGAGAGAAGAAATGTTACGATCCTGGTGATGTTAAGACCCATTAAAAGGAAACAAATCATTTTAAGATATCTAAACTTACAAGTCTGGTCCCTGTCCTTCTACTAGATCTTCTCTAGGAACAGGATACAGAGCCTCATAGGTCCTTCCAGCTCCAGAGCCATGGATGGCATAGGAATTCATCTTATTAATGCCCTGAGGGAAATACCTCCAAGGTAGAAGTGCTTCTCCCTTCCATGTCTTGTTCTTTATATTGGCTTTGAATGATAGAGGGAGTTGTTGCTGTAACAGGTTATAGCATAAACATTATTACAAAATAATAAGCTAATGGTCAAGATTAGCATAAGAACATTTTATATCACCGCATTTTTTATCTCCTGTACTATTACATTAAGCATTCCTGCATTTTAATGTTTAGACAATTGCTGTTATAAACTGTACTTGATCAAATGTGACAGTAAAGGCACTGTTAAATGTATCACGATTTCAGAAATGACAGAAATATTAAGCAGCACAACTGTCTTCAACATCTATAATAATGATCAATGTTTCTTGACCACCAAATCAGCAAATTAATTGATTGAAAATGATTTCTAAAGGATCGTGTGACACTGAAGACATTTACATTTACATTTAGTCATTTAGCAGACGCTTTTATCCAAAGCGACTTACAAATGAGGACAATAAAATCAGTCAAAACTAACAAAAGAGCAACAATATATAAGTGCAAATGACAAGTCTTGGTTAGCCTAACGCAGTACACGTAGCAAGGTGTGTATATATATATATATATATATAATACACACACACACATATACACACACAAAGAAAAAAGTAGATAGAATAGAAAAAATAGAAAGCTAGTGTTTGTTTGTTTTTTGCTGTCTGAGAAATTCAGCTTATCATCAATCACAACTCTAAGGTTTCTAGCTGTTTTTGAAGAATTTATGGTTGATGAGCCTAACTGGATGGTGACATTTTGATAAAGTGATGGGTTTTAATAAATCTGCAAAAATGTCAACGATTCTGTGTTTTTCTGTCAATATGGGGTGCTGTGTGTACATTAATGAGGAAAAAAAATTAACTTAAATGATTTTAGCAAATGACTGCAATATAACAAAGAGTGAAAAATTTAAGGGGGTCTGAATACTTTCCGTAGCCACTGTATATATATACAGTATATATACAGTATATATATTATACACACACACACACACACACACACACACACAAAGAAAAACAAGTAGATAGAAACAATAGAATAGAAAAATATAGATAATTGTTTTTTTTGTTTTTTAAATAAAAAAAGAAGATAAATATAGATAAAGAAGAATTAAAATAGAATAGAAAGTGCTAGAGTTAGAGGGGCAAATAAAGGGGGAACAGTTGTGTTTTTAGTCGTTTCCTGAAGATGGTTAAGGACTCAGCTGCTC
>NW_015542382.1:1205332-1210709 GCF_001515605.1 Sinocyclocheilus anshuiensis
GATAAATATAGATAAAGTAGAATTAAAATAGAATAGAAAGTGCTAGAGTTAGAGGGTCAAATAAAGGTGGAACAGATGTGTTTTTAGTCGTTTCTTGAAGATGGTTAAGGACTCAGCTGCTCGGATTGATTTGGGCAGGTCATTCCACCAGGAGGGAACAGTTAATGAAAAAGTCCGTGAAAGTGATTTTGTGCCTCTTTGAGATGGCACAATAATATGCCGTTCACCTGCAGAACGCAAGCTTCTAGAGGGCACATAACTCTGAAGTAATGAATTTAGGTAAAGGGGTGCAGAGCCAGTGGTGGTTTTGTAGGCACACATTAATGCTTTGAATTTAATGCGAGCAGCGAGGTGTGACATGCGTTCTTTTCGGCTCATTAAAGATTAATCTTGCAAGACTGGAGTAATGGCTGCTGGAGTAATTCACCTTTACTGTCACAGGAATACATTACATTTTAAAATATTCAAATATAAAAGTTATTTTAAAATGTCATAATATTTGATAGTTTTTACTGCATTTTTTACTGAAAACATTAATAAACTGATGTACAATGTGTGTTTTCTTACCATAAACGCATTATGTTTTCCATTCAATAGCAGAATAAGATGTTGTCCATGACTGTAATATCAAAATATTATTTCAATTACATGTTAGCAATGAAAAATCTTCCTGCTGCCTGATAAAGACCGTAGGCTTAACTTACGGGCAGACTTCCACCTCCAGATACTGCTCAGTGTTGCTGTTCAGGAAGAATGACTCCACCACTGAAAAATTAGTCAAAGAGCACAAATTGTAAAAATTGTCCGTTGTAAATTCACAGAAAATCAGTGAAAGGTAAACATTTATTTAGTGTTTCATTAACTTTCTCCTTATTAACTTCAGTTTAATTCAAGTGTGCACCAAAGTTAAATCTAGTCCAAGGATCAACATGATCAGCTGATTGCATTAATTCTTTATCTAGTCATCTGAAAGTAAGAAACTCAATCTATAAACCAAAACTGACAAATTGGCCCTTTATTAAAAGTACAGATGAATTTACCCTCATAGTCCCAGAGACCAGGGAACGGCTCTCCAGGTTTTCCAGCTGGTGCAGGGGGGTCATTAAAGAATGGAGCAGTCACCTGCATTAACAAACCATCCTCGCCAGGTGAGAAGCGAATCTTTATCGGCTTATGACCCACATGTAAGCTGTCCCAGGTATGTTTGACGTGGAACTCCATGACTGTCAGGAGGATACAACCAACGCAGACACTGTTAAGCATGGTAAAATATTATTTTCTTCTTTCAAGACCTGAGATAATAATAAATTACTATCTGGTTAAGTTCTCAAACATATTCTTGTTATATGTCTGTTCATATAAAGGCTATATATCCACAGTTCTGTGCTCTAATACGTCTTAAGCAGCTCAGGATACAGGACTGTCTTGATATGAAATAAAGTGCAACAGTCATCACTGATAAGCCATCAATATCTTATCTGATATCATAAACTTAACACCTGATGTTTTGTTGGAAGAACACTTCCTGATTTCACACACAACAACAACTAAGAATCCCAGATCAGTTTAAGCAGTCAGCCACATAGTATTAAATACAACAAAAAAAAAAAAAAAATAGTGAAGTAAAGTCTTACCCTATTCGATCACATCGAGGGTCCTCATCTTGATAGTTCCTCAATTCAAGAACCATGAAAAAAACAGGAACTCCATAAGACGCACGGAACGCAAGCGGGTTGAAATTTCCTGGGAACATTTTAATAAGCTGCACCGCGTTCCTGAGGATGAATCTGATTGGCTCTGAGGTCTAATCCGAGCGTCCGTGAACATGAATCTGATTGGCTGGGAGGATCTTTAAACTACAAGGCGGAAGGATTTGGAGGTACCTATCCTTATAACGTTACATTTATTTACGTATTTCTGCTATTTTGTCATATCTTATGTTACGCGGTGGAAAAACAAACATGTATAATTCACTTACATTTTGTGACAGCGTGTACAGCACGTTTATAATGAATGTTGAAATATGTGTAGCCGTTAGCCTGCTAGTTAGCCAATGCAAATCTCCACCTAGATACCAAATAAAGCTTAATGCTGTTGCTGGGATTACACACCAGATTCGCTTCTTTTTCATTTAATCTATTGAAGAATATGTCATTTCGTAATAATCCACTTTAATAATGTACGTTTACTCGATTAGACCAAAATGATAAATGATATGGTTCTATAGAGTCAGTTAATTCAATGGTAAACTAATATCCCTACACAAAGACAGTCTCCAGGGATCATTTGTGCTGGCTGTGTATACTGACTGCTTCAGTAAAGCAAATTGTTCCCCGCTGCATACTACCTACCTACCGACCCTCATACTAAATGTTATTATAGTTATGTTGATGATACATTTTTGCAAAGTATATGCTTTGCAGATACGTTTGACCTAACAAAGTTTTTTGCTGCTGCAGATGCAAAAATGACAGCAGAAGTCGAGTTTCTTCGAGATCAAGGTGAATTACGCTAGTTCTCAGAAATTATGTTGTACAGATTCATGATCAGTTTTACAATCATGCATTATATTCATGGGCACTTGAACTTTGTGTTTGTGTCTTATCAGTGAATCGTTTAAACTCCGTCCTGGGTCGATATCAGGATGAATTTCCTCCTCCCTCCTCAGTGTCACAGGTTAGATTTATGATTAAATGGCAGTTTTATTTGTTGAATTATGTAGAAGATTACCTCGAGATAATGGCATTGTGCTCCTGTGGCTCATAGTGAATGTTTTGTTAAGTAAAAAAAATAGAAGAGTTCATTAGTGATGGGCGCGTTCGAAACACTGCTTCACGAAGCTTCGAAACATTTGTGAATCTTTTGTTTCGAATCAGTGTTTCGGAGCGCGTATCAAACCGGCCAGGTCACGTGATTTTAGCAAACGAAGCTTCATTACGTCACACTGTTTCGAAACTCCGATGGTTCACCACTAGGGGGTGTTGATCTCAAAGTGAACCCATGAACCACTTCTGGTTGCCCAGTTAATCATGTGACATGAAATCCCACGAAATTTTACTATAAGAAAAAAGAATTCAGGGCCAGATGTTGTGGGTTAAACAAAAGATAACTTCCCTTTAACACAGATGGCTATAAAGTTTTAAAAAAATGTGTAAAAACATTCAGTACTTTCAACCTACAAATCACATCATACCTTAAAAATAACAAGGCAAGGCAAATTTCGGGGCAGAATTATTCAATGCCTTGTATGCAAAAATAAGGATCTTAAAGTCGACTCTAAGTTTTATAGGGAGCCAGTGCTATGAGGCAAGGACAGGGGAGATATGATCCTTTTCTTAGTTCCTGTTAAGAATCTGGCTGCTGCATTTTGAACCATCTGTGACCGAGACAGTGTAGATTGAGGTAGGCCAATGTACAAAGAGTTGCAGTAATCCAATTGAGAAGAAATTACCATTTCAAGGTCTTTACTAGAAAGAAAGTGTTTCGGCTAAGGTGAAACACTTTCTTTGTGTTTCACCTTAGTGCCTAGTATGTGGCCTATAAACAATTGATATTATGAGGGAGGGGTCAAGCAACACAAGCAAGCAACGCGCAAACTGCGTGCAAAACCAGTTATGCCGGTGAACGTCAGTCAATTCACTATAGAGAAAGTGAAAGTAAAAAAACTGACGGAGCTTTCTAACGCTGCATTAATGGCGCATATTCTCTAAGACAACGAGAGATGAAACTACTTCAACATATGCTGATAACGGTATATAGCCTAACTGTCTTAAATTATTCCCTTAATATTTCTCTTGTGGCCCGTATAGTGAAATACATGAGAAAGAAACGTATTTCGCGTTAAACAGGTTGTTTTTGAAAATCAGTGCACGAAATAAAGCTGCTCTTAATTTTCGTTGATGACTGCAGTGTTAATCATTTTTTAATTATAGGCCTATAATTCATTATATAAATTAAGTGAAAGTGAAAGTGACGTGACATGTGGCTAAGTATGGTGACCCATACTCGGAATTAGTGCTCTGCATTTCTCCCATCCAAAGTGCACACACACAGCAGTGAACACACACACCCGGAGCAGTGGGCAGCCATTTTTGCTGCGGCGCCCGGGGAGCAGTTGGGGGTTCGGTGCCTTGCTCAAAAAAACATTTTCAATGAGGAGTAAGCTAAAAGCCTAAACTTTAATTATCCTGCAGCGCGTCATGCAGTGATGCGCTATATAATTATTGCGGGGCAATAATTTCATGTAATTTAATAATAAAAGTGACCTAATAATAAGGTCTAATAATGTAACAGGCCTACATTAATTGGAAATGATAAATCCTCTTAATATTGCCCATTTTTAATGCTTTTGACAATATCTCTGGTTATCGTCGACACATGATACGACGCAACCCAGACAGCAACCAATGTCTGCCCAGATCCGGCCCACATCTGGCCCACAAGAATTTCACGCTGGCCAGATGTAGGCCGGATCTGGGCAGACACTGGTTGCTGTCTGGGAAAATGACTAAATAGATATATGTACAAAAAATAATAATAATAATAAATTAAATAAAACAATAAAAAAGAAAAAAAATCCCTACTACTTTCTCTCTTTTCTGTATAAATTGTATTAATTTGTAAGTGTCATATTTGGCAGTTGGCATTAGAAGTTATATTACTAATAACAGTGGCATATGAAAAGTTTAATACCACAGAAAAAAATGTCAAATTTGTCTTTTTCGAAGCTGCTGTATATAAAAAACACAAGGTGGCTGAATTTGCATGCTATTTAGATAGCTGAAGCTTATAGGTGTTCATTACTTTCACTCAATTTAATAATTTTTTTTAGCACCCCCTCTGAACTGTTAAGCCCCCCGTTAGCACCCCCAACAAAAAAGTCCTGGATTTTAAACCACTGTAAGGTAGAATGTGAGAACTAACAGCTCGAGTCACCATTCACTGTTACTGCATTATTTTCCATACAAAGAAAGTGAATGGTTTCCAAACAGGTTTGGAATAACAAGAGAGTAAATTATGGCAGATTTTACATTTTGACCGTATTTAAGTCTGAGCAGTTGGGGGGAAAATAAACAGTAAATTCCTCAAATAAACATGATTTCTTAATTCTTAATTCACCCTTCCACAAATTAAGCCCTAAAAAGGTCTTAAAACGAAGCAGAAACTCTTAAATTCATAGTCACGTCATTAAATGTTGCATGCATTGCAAAAGAATGAACATCTTCCTCAGTATTTTTGCCCTGTTTTCCAAAACAAATATCGAAACATCCTTAAATCAAGACACATTTACAGGTGCATCTCAATAAATTAGAATGTCAAGGAAAAGTTCATTTATTTCAGTAATTCAACTCAAATTGTGAAACTCGTGTATTAAATA
>NW_015542382.1:1210894-1238394 GCF_001515605.1 Sinocyclocheilus anshuiensis
TCAGTCTGTGTGCACTGAATTTATTTAATACACGAGTTTCACAATTTGAGTTGAATTACTGAAATAAATGAACTTTTCCACGACATTCTAATTTATTGAGATGCACCTGTACTTGAGATGCAGATAGAACATATAAAGTCTTGTTTACAGAGTAAATTGAACAACATTGAGTTTATGCTTAAAACAAGAACACATGTCCGTCAGTGGGGTATGAAATCTTATTTTCCCTTTTAATAAAAGTAGTTTTCTTGAGCCCATTGGCAAATTTTTTTTCTTTTTTTAATAATAAGCTCACTCTGTTTTGATCAATTTCACCGTAAACACGTCTCTTTATTTTATATCATTTTACTTCTTAAGCAAATGATTCAAGAATCTTTTAGACATTTGCACTAGAAAACAAGACAAAAACAATGATGAAGATATACTGATGTATCATGTTCCATTCAATTTATTCCATAAGTTTTCTTGGTCTTACAAAGGTCTTAAAAGTCTTAATTTAAATTCATAACCCTGCAGAAACCCAGAATAAAGGCTTGAAGGACTTGGGAAATTATCTGTAGATCTGTAAAATCTTTCACTTTTTTTTTTCTTCTTTTTTTTTTTTTTTTAGACCGGGGATGGGGTCATGTTACTTCTGAAGCCATATGATAGCTTAATGACTTTTTCTTTTTTTTTTTTTTTTTTTTTTTTTTTTTTAGACCGGTGATGTGGTCATGGAATCTGCAGCTCCCTGTCTCTCAGACAGAGGGTGAGTCTCTACGGCCTTAAAAAACATGCTACTACAGTCTCTGGTTCAAGTCCTCTACTATTTTAACCATGCATCCAGTTCATAATTAAACAAAAAAATGAGGCCTTTTCATGAACACCATGTCACTAAATTATCTCATTTTGAAAGAGTGGCAGAAATTTGTACTGAACTTGTATGAACTGAATGTGTGCTGTTGTGTTCTGTTTAATTTTCTCACCTTTTACCTTATTTTATTGTGATGACAACTTTTTCATATTTTTGCATATTTCTTTATTTAGAAAACATAAAATGTAGTATTAATTTTTTCTTTTTAATTATGTAATACATGTAAAATGATAAACTATTGATTGTAGTATACTGTAATTACAGTATTATTATAACTGTACTGCTATGTAATCCACTATTATGGGACCCTAAATGTTAATAACCTATAATCTTAAATGTTTTACGATGTTGTTTTCTGACCTGGGTGTGTGTTTTCAGTC
Organism: Sinocyclocheilus anshuiensis; assembly: GCF_001515605.1. Classification (NCBI taxonomy): domain Eukaryota; kingdom Metazoa; phylum Chordata; class Actinopteri; order Cypriniformes; family Cyprinidae; genus Sinocyclocheilus; species Sinocyclocheilus anshuiensis. The sequence goes on from NW_015542382.1 coordinate 1,212,128, forward strand.
TAATGGCTCCTCTAATAGAAGAATATGACAGGCACATACAACAGATGGAGATGCAGCTCAAGTTCTATCAGGTACACATTGCTACCCAACACAAATGCTTACACAACATAAATGCTCACATTACAGTGAGGTTTTATGACTGTCAGGGCTTGATGGGGCTGATTTCATGCTGTCAGCTTTAAAGTGCAGTTTAATCCCAAGTCAAGTGAATTTGTCCTATAATAAGTTTGCCATTCAAGAGTACGCTTTCCCTCAGTCTCTCTCAATCATCATCCTCCTCCCACCACTCACTCACTCACACGCTTGTTTCTCCCTGTCAAACACTCAGAGGCAGATGACAGACGTCAAAGCAAGCCTGGAGCAGGTGGTTAAGGAAAATGAGCGGTAAGAGCTTTCGAATGGATCTCCTGCTGATTTCTCCATCCAGCCACTGATTTATTATCAGAGTCAGTCAGTGCTAACAGCTTCTGCACCGCAGGATGAGGTGGCTTTGGTAATCACAGCCCACCCTTTATGTAAATTCACTTTATTTGTGGGAGAAAGTTTCGTGCCCCAATCTAGAGTAGGGCCCTATGATTTCTTCGATGTGGAAATTGCGGACGGAATCGTGGAATCCAATCACAAAAATGTATTATATAACGTGGAATTTCACAGAATTTGCCAAATTTTGGATGAATTAATCAAAAGTAGGTTAGTGCACTAAAATCAAACCGCCATATGGACTAGTTTTTGAGAATATTAGGCCGCAAAAATGCTATTTAAATAAGGATCCTGCATGTTCTGCGTGTCTCTGTGTGAATGAATGGCACAGACGCGCGGCTTCATTTACTACACACACATACTGAAGCGTGTGCACTCGCTGTGTTTTCAGCCTCTGCTGCCTCAATATATGAGTACATGAACACATTAACATAATCTTTAGAACTGCTCTGAGAGTCACTTCATGAGCATTTTACAGTTTCTTTTGAGAAAAACTATGGTCATATATATGCAATCAAAAACTAAAGGGCTTTACAGCCACCCGTCAAAATAAAAGTTTGGTTTAACTTGAAGAAACTGTGACAGAAATTACTTAAGTAATTGCTTATTGCTTAATGTAATGATACATATAATTGTAAATAATACAATTATTATTAAAATGTTGTTTTTCTGGAATATTTACCAGAAAAATGTAAATACACTGCAAAGTATTTCTGAAAATATAAATTAAATAATAATTAATACATTTATCAAATTGATTGATTATTTAATTAGAGATGCTTTTGATTATTAAAAATGTAATGAAAATTAAATCCAGAAAATTAAATGAAAAAAAAAACAACAACAGAATTTGGTACGAATAAAACTGAATTTGAGGGGGGAAAAATCGAAAACATATGTCATAGGCCTTAAAAATGTCATTTTTGTTAAATATTTAATAAATTGATGTTAAATTGTTTCATGATTTCAATCAGTTAGACATGCTTTTGATTTTTTTATCACAAAAAAAATTTGAAAAAATTAAAATAAAACTCAATTTGGAAAAAAATCTAAACCGATTTCATAGGGCCCTACTAGAAAAACATGCACCCCCACCATGATCTAATTGTCAGTATTGTATAGTTATTAGTGCTGTCAAACCATTAATCATGATTAATCGCATCCAAAATAAAAGTTTTTGTTTACATAATATATGTATGTGTACTGTGTATATTTTATTATGTATATATAAATACACACACATACAGTATATATTTAGAAAATATTTACATGTATATACATTTATATATTTATATTCTTATATTTTATATTATATATAAATATATTTAATATATAAACATAACATATGCATGTGTGTGTATTTATATATACGTAATAAATATACACAGTACACACACATATATTATGTAAACAAAAACTTTTATTTTGGATGCGATTAATCATTTGACAGCACTAATAGTAATAGAACACAAAATGACAATTTAAGCAATTAAACATAACAGATCCAACAATATTTACATGAAAAAAGAAAAGCAAAATGACAATTAAATCTTAAATGATTACATTTATTAAATGATTAAATTAACTATTAAAATTAACGAAAAAACTATAAACCTTGCTTTTAAATGTATCTACTTTCTTCTGACACTGATTTAATTTGATTGTGTACTCCTGCCAATCTATTAATAGGACCTCGACGTCATGAAAGTCCGTTTATATTTCAGAACAAATTAAAGCATGTCCGCAGATAATTCCCAAAGGTTTACGAAGGTTGACCTTTTGCAATAACTGTGTATATTAATTTTTTATTTGCAGGCTTCATGCAGAGCAGAGAATGTCCATTGAAAAGCAGTTGCAGTCTCTGTCCACTGGAACAGGAGGAGACGCAACAGCAGATGCAATCGCCATTAGCAATCTCGAGGAGCAGGTCAAGTGTGCCGTGGAGGTGAATATCCAGACCTGTTCCAAAACCACCTCTAAACTCCCATGAGTTGGTCTGTGGCACCACAAACCCACAGGCACTTTTCTGGCCCTGTATTCCAACTCTCGTGATCCGGGGTTATTCCCGCTTTAAAGCTTCGTTCTTTAGTTAATACGTGATGAGACGGTGCAGATCGTGTTGTGCTGAGGGAATGGGTTTTAATCAGCGTGGAGTACGCTCCAGGTGCTCCTGAGGATTACATATCAACACTTGACATTACGGAGTAATGAGATATTAGTGCGTCACTCATCAAGCGTTTCCACTTTCAGCCCGACATTGCACATCTTTGCCCTTCTTTAGGGAGCAGTTCACCAGCATGTTATGCTGCAAATCACATCTAAACCTCTCTAGAGAGAGCATCAGTTCAAGTCAAGTCTCAAGTGACTTATTCTTGAGTTTGTGGACTTTCTGGTTCATATTCACATTTCTAATTTCCTAATTAACAGAGAATGAAATAATTAGCTATAAATGAAACATCCAGTGAGACATCTCTCTGCCTCTTTCTCATCGTAAAGGTGGTAATACAGAAAGGAAGCAAAGTGAAAAGAATAATAGTAACTGCATGGCTGTATTATATTATATAATATGTATCTGTTAAATATTAGTATTTATTGGATGTTTGCTAATATCAAATAAGCAATATTGTGAATATTTGCAAACTGTGTGCTAGTTTTCCCACTACTTGTTTTGCAAAAAGAATGAGAGCATTAAGACTAAAATATTTTAATAGCATCTCTGGTTTAAAACTCATTAGCAAAAAAGGGTGATAGATCTGGGAATATGATTCATTCATGCAAATCGGTTTTTGCAAACTGTCCGTTTTAATGAAACGGTTTGAATTCAGCAGTTCATTTGCATTAATACTCAGGAGTATTCACGGACATTTTACATTTTGAAATGTTTTTATAAAAACACAAGTCAATTTGCGTCAAAATGAAATTTAAATGCATTCTGAGTCATAGCTAAAACTTTTAAAACCTTTAATTGCTGTAGTTATAAAATCTCTTGCATTCAGTGTATTTGCACCAAAATATAATTGTTAGTGCAGTTACTGTAATTAAGCAAATCTCAATAAACATGATTTATTTTTCCTCCTTTATGCTTTAATGTGCAAGAGAAATATGTGTATTCTCTGCCAATAAATCTCTTGACCTTGACATTGCTAGCATCATAATTAAATTCTCTACAAGTTGAGCTACAGTATAAATTTGTCAGTTAATTTCAGTTAACATTGCGTCTCAGATAGCAGTGGTATTCAGAGAGAGGTTTAGATGCACATTCATGGAAGGCCACAATCATTGTCTGTTAACCTTCAATTTGATTTGTTCTGTGTGTGTGTCTCCAGGAGAAAGAACGGGCTCTTCAGATGTGGCAGACAGCTTCACAGGAGTTGGATCGACTGCAGACCCAGTACCAGAGCTCCATAAGTTACGGACAAATACACGCAGTTGAACGGCAACACATGCAGGTTACGGTGTTTACATACTAACACTTTCACATGTTCAAGTTCAGTCTGTTTATAATGCATGTAGGAGGTCATAGGTTTCTTTTTAAACTCGACACACATAAGCATAAGCACATCGATAAGCACATATTTGGTGGCCATACTCCTATTTGGTTTCTGAAAACAATTCAGTATCCTCTTTAATTTTCTCAGTTATTTCAAGAATAGGTAATATGATGATTGAACACTAGAGGGCAGTGTTTAACTACATGCAGTCACAGTTAACAGAACAAACAGACCCGCAGCATTTTCCAACAATTATACATAAACCAGCAGGCATGCTGGGCTGAATTATTTGAATATATGAATTCAGTATTAGCTGTTGGCTGTAAAATATTGGCTTAATTGTGGCTTGAAGCTTATTATAATACACATTAATTAATTATTGAAATGCTTTGTCTGTGCTCTTACTGACAATCACTGTGCTGTTTCAGAATCAGCTAGCGCAGGTTCAGCAACACAGCCAGAAGTTCCAGCTGACCAATCAGAAGCTGGAATCAGTAAGACTTCCTCTTTCATTATGTAAACAATACTGGTTAAAATCTAAGGCCTGGTTTCACAGACAGGGTTTAGGTTAAGCCAGGATTAGGCCATAGTTCAGTAAGGACATTTAAGTATCTTTTATAAACATGCCTTAGAAAATAACTTTGCTTGTGTGCATCTTGAGACAAAACAACGGCACTGATATATTTTAAGATCAGTCAGTGCAAATTTCTTTCAGTTAAAACAGCCCAGATATACATTTTAGTCTGGGACTAGGCTTAAGCCTTGTCTGTGAAACTGGGAGAAGATCTACTGTACTTTCCCCTGTTTATATTGTGCGGGTCCATTGTTTTCATCAGATTTATTCTAATGAAATAATCTTCCATGTTTTTTGTTTTTTTTACAAAATGTTGTAATTTTCTCCACCTTTGAAATAATTTATTTTATTTTTTTTACTTTTTTTGTTGTCTGTTCTCACATAATTAAATCATTACCATATTTTTTATGTTTATGTATTTATTTGGTGAATAAACTCTTTTTATTTTGTGATAATGGCCTGTACCTTATCCCTTATATATGTCATCAGCCACGTTTCATGATCCAATGGATCAGGTGGATAAAATCAATCCACTTTTCCCACTGAAAATGGTTTTATCAAAAAATGTTGAGAAATATCATTTTACATGTTTATGAAAGGGTTTCATTAGTGATATCATGGCCATGTACAGTGAGTTGTTATGCAAAGGTTTTAAAGGCCTAATCCTTGTGCTGTCTTAGTCACATGCTTTTTTCACACTAGTCAGAACGCCACCTGTTTGACTGAGTGTTGTTCATTGTTTAGCCTGTGTGTGTGTGTGTGTGTGTGTGTGTGTGTTGGTTGAGGAGAAATACTACTCTATTCGTGAATATTTAATAAGCAGTGTAGCTCTCACACACCCACCTTTTTCACACCTATCCCATCTCGACCTCCAAAACCCCTCCATCCTGTCCTTCTTCCTTTATCCTTGCGAATTTCTTTGAAGTGTGTGTGTTTGGCGTAATGCCCGGCCGGCGTTCATGTCTGTCCTGTCACACTCAGACCAATCAGCAGTTCCTGAAGACGGTGGCGGAACAGAGCAGTGAGCTGGAGGAGTTACGCAGCCAACTCAGGTAGCGTTCCAGGTGGCCAACCCTTTAAGACTTAACCTTGACTCGAGTTCTGTTTGGCTCATATGTTTATAATTCAGTCAGCTCCGTGTGTTTATCATGATTTTAACACAACTTTAGTGCAGTCACATTTACTCCAGAAGTCTGAAAATGGGTTTTCTCACTGCTTTTGAAATGCCTCTAAAACTTTCTGATTTTCTAAGATTGGTGCATTTTTTTCCTGTCATCTTACTATTCTATCAATAAGAAGAAATAAAAAGGTCAAAATTTAGAAAGTACTAAAAAGATCAGCTGTGTGTGTGTGTTTGTGTGTTTGTGTGTGTGTGTGTGTGTGTGTGTGTGATGTTTCAGGCAGGCAAAGCTTGAGCAGAGATCTTCTGCGACTAAAGTGGAGGAGATGACCAGACTCCTGCAGAATGTCCAGGATCAGATGCAGAGGAGGGTGAGAGACAGACAGCTTGCATACACTGTTAATGTTGCTATTATTGTGCTTATGTAATTATTTTCTAATAATGTCATGTTTGTGTAATGGTGCAGGAAGAGGACGCAGCAGAAGCTCAGGGTAGAGAAGAAGCATCTGATCGGAGACTACAGCAACTACAAGCAGCACTGAAGCAGCTAGAAGCCAGGTGAAGTTTAATAATAAGTCAATACGATTTTTTTTTAAGAAATAACACTTAAATTCAGCAAGGATCCATAAAATTAATCAAATAATATGGTGAAGACCATTTTATAATGTTACAAAAGATTTGTTTCAAATTAATGCTGTTCTTTTGAGCTTTCTATTCATCATAGAATAATGAATAAAACATACCACGATTTACACAAAAATAAGGAGCATAGCCATTTTCAACATTGATAATAATAATAATAATTAGGGATGCACGATATTATCGGACCAATATTGGAATCGGCCGATAATGGCTTTAAATGTAAATATCGGCATCAGCCCGATTTGAAAACTTATGCCGATATGTCTTGCCGATAAGAGGAATACATTAACTCACATGTGCTCAGGGTGTGCTAGCGATTAGATCAAGTCAGCATTGTGGCTCATTCTTGAAGCAAAGTTTTGCCTGAATGGTGATTGGATTCCCTGTTTTGGATCGCTGTATTTAAACTGAGAATGCACGTACAGAATGACACGTTCGGTGTGTGATAGAGTAAACAGTAATAGAGTGGGGGAACAATGACGTCACTTTGTATGCGGATCGGCTGTTAGCATCACTGGTTCCCTCGGCAAAAAGCCAATGGGATTTTTTCATAGGCTTTTGGATTACCATACTGTTGGCCTACTTCTAATAAAATTAAAGCAAAATACACAAATAATATTTAGACTGTGTTTCTGATTAAATAAAGCAGTATTTATTTAATTCTAACAAATAAGTTCCTGTTAAAAACTAACCAAAATTTAAAAATAACTATATATCGGTATCGCATTGGCTATCGGCCAAAATGAGTTGAAAATTATCGGATATCGGCAAAAATCCAATATCATGCATCCCTAATAATAATAATAATAATAAATGTTTTCTGAGATTCAAATCAGTATATTATAACGATTTCTGAAGGATCATGTGACACTAAAGACTGGAGTAAAGGCTGCTGAAAATTCAGCAGACTTAATAAATTAAATACATTTAATTTTAAAATATGTTAAAATAGAAAACAGCTCATTTGAGTTGCAATAATATTTTACAATATTATACTACTGTTTTTATGTACTGTTACAGTATAATATTATACTACTTTACTGTATATTTGATTAAATAAACGCAGTCTTGGTGAGCATAAATGTTTAAAAACGTAAAAAAAAACACATTTTAAACCAACCCCAAACTTTTAAACAGTAATGTACATCTGAAGTTTTAAAACAACTAAAAAAAAAACTGACCCAGCCTCCAAAAAAGAAAAGATATACAAAAAAATATTTGCACATATTACTGCATTTATTTTTACTAATAAACATGCAAGTATGTAATAATGTGACTTTGTTTTTTTGCAAAGGAGTTTGTATAGATTGTTTCCTTTTTTAATTCTTATTGAAAATATGGATGTATGTTATTTTATTTATGTTTTGTTTTGTTTTTCAGACTCAAAGCTGCAACGCAGGACTCTGAGTCAGTGCGCAGGAAGCAGACGGATTGGGAGCGGCAAGTGGGAGACCTGCAGGGTCGCTGCGCCTCTCTGGAAGAGGAGAAATTTGAAGCCCTCAGTCGCCTCCGCAACTCTATCCAGCTGGCTGAGGAAGCCTCGCTTCAGAGAGAACAGGTCACGCTCCAAATAAACGCACCGCACAGGCCCAATTCAAGAGCTCTTCTATACGTACCTGACTTCTCAGTCTAAAATCATTTTGCTGTGTTTATATGTTACTCTAGGCTCAGCTGAGGGAGAAACAGAGAACAGAAGAGCTGGAGAAGATGAAAGATGCCATGAAGCAGCTGATCCAGGATGCTGCCATGCGCACCAGGAAAGAGGTGATCACTGCTAATGTTCTTGAACTTTCAAAGGGAGACAACAGAATACGGCATCAGGTCTACTCTCAGACACGTTAAATTAGGCTTTGCTCCAACCCTAGTGAGCCTACCTAGATAATATTTTTGGCACCATGAGAAGCATTTTTATAGTTCTTATAACTATTGGTGGAAGCACTCACTTTTTGGCGTGTTGGCACTACAGGAACTAGGAACTATTTTAGCTTTTAAATAAAGCATAGTTTCAAACAAGCCTACCATGTTCTTACCAATGTTATTATCCATCACAATATCTTACTATTTTATCAGTGTGTGGAAAAAGCTTATGTTTAGCTTACCTGTCGAGAAGAGTCTCTTTTGAACATCTGAATTGAAAGTCAAACATTTTATCAAATTGCTCCATCCTGTTGTCTGTCTCTCTTTGGCAAGCCTATGAATTTTGGCAAGCCTATGAATATGGTACTATAGACATTGCCCTACCCCGCTCATATTGTATTAATTTTATTTGTGCAGGTCTTAAAAAAGGTCTGTCTCTCTTTGGCAAGCCTATGAATTTTGGCAAGCCTATGAATATGGTACTATAGACATTGCCCTACCCTGCTCATATTGTATTAATTTTATTTGTGCAGGTCTTAAAAAAGGTCTTAAAAAGTCTTAAATTTGAGCTTAAAAATCCTGCAGAAACCCTGTTTTCCCACGATCTTTAACAGCATTAAAGATTAAAAGCAAATGTACTTCCTTGAACCCTGTAGAGCTCTATAGCTAAAAATAGCCTGACTGTTAGCACTGGCATGGCATGGTTATGGCACAGTCAAATCAGCGTCATTCTAGTTTCTAATTTTAGTGCTTTGACATTCAGCTAATCTGTGATCACAGTGTACATATATATATATTGTTATTTGCATCTTTGAGTGTGGCTCATAATTCGGAATGTTTTCTTTTCCTCCTTTTATAGGTAGAGAGTGTCCGTAAGCAGTGTAACGTTCAGATTCATCGTATGGCTGAGGAGCTTTCTGGCCTGCAACTGGTGACACATTCATCAGCATATGTACAGATGTGTATAGCTACAACTGTCACCATTGCAAATCAACATATTTCTGCTGTGGTTGTGCGTGTAGGAATGTGCCGATAAAGAGACACAGATTGAAAGAGCCCATCGGGAGAGAAAAGCTGTGGAAGAGGAGCTGGAGAAGGTGAAAATAAATGCACAAATTTTACTCCCATAATTAAATGTACTAAGGCTGTATGTTGCTGTGGTGATATCAAATTTAAAGGGATAGTTCACCCCCAAAAATTTCTGTTGAACACAAAAGAAGATATTTTGAAGAATGTTGGTAACCAAACAGTTGACGGCAGCGATTGACAGTATGGAAATACAGTGGAAGTCAATGGCTACCTTTAACTGTTTAGTTAACAGCATGGAAGTCAATGGCTACCGTTAACTGTTTAGTTACCAGCATTCTTCAAATATCTTCTTTTATGTTCAACAGTAGAAAGAAAGCTCTTATTGATTTAGAACATGAGTGTGAGTAAATGATGACAGAGTTTTCAATTTTGTGAACTAGCCCTTTAAGGAGTGTTATTAGGTATGATGTGACAGTGCAAATAGAAAACAGCTGTTTTAAATTTTAATAATAACTGTTTATTGAATTTTTGATCAAATTCAAAAAATTGTGTTTGTGTTGTAGGTCTATAAAGAGGGCCGAGTTGGAGAGCCTGAGATGAGGAAGATGGACGCTCTCCATCAGAGATGTTTAAATGCTGAACGACTGAAGGACGAAATGCAACTCACACTCAACAGCACTAAAAACACGATGAAGAAGATGGAGATGGAGTGAGAACATGCACACACTCTCATAAACTAGACAGAGGGCAAACATAAAGGTGCATTCATAATAGTTTGCTGCCTCTCCTGTGCTTGTGTAGGTATTCAGAGGAGCTGTCGCGCTGTCAGGAGGAGGTGCGGAGGCTGCAGTCCACGCTGACGAGTGCGAGACAGGAGAGTACAGCCATCAGTGAGGAGAGACTCATGCTGCAGCAAGAGAGCCAGCAACTGCACAGAGACATGGAAGCACTGCGCAAAGAGTGTGCGCTCGCTCAGAGACGTGCCAAACAACAGGTTACAAATAACTGCATTCTCATAGACCAGGGGTGTCAAACTCAATCCCTGGAGGGCCAGAGCCCTGCATAGTTTAGATTCAACCCTAATTAAACACACCTGATCCAACTAATCAAGTCTTTCAGGCTTATTTGAAAGCTACATGGTATGTGTGTTGAAGCAGTGTTGGAACAAAACTCTGCAGGGCTCCGGCCCTCTAGGAATTGAGTTTGACACCGTATTTCTAATGTGAAACACAAAATATATTTAATGTAGTGCTGTCAAACGATTAATCGCGATTAATCGTATCCAACATAAAAGTTTTTGTTTACATATGTGTGTGTACTGTGTATATTTATTTTATATATATATATATATATATATATAAAAGACACACACATACAGCATATATTTTGAAAATATTTACATGTATTTACATGTATATATTCATATAAATTATATCATATATAAGTATATTTAATATGTAAACGTAACATATTTTTCTTAAATATATACATGCATGTGTCACTTTTCAAACGTGTTTAATCATACTGAAACAGAATGGAAAACATGAGGCGACATTCACTGGGGTGCAGCTCTGTTCTTCAACAACTTGTGCCATAATCTCACAATGAAGTGTAGAGGACCAGTCTTTATGTACATAGTTACACACACACACACAGGCTAATATCCACCATCTGTATACAACATTCACAAGACGTTTAGTACTGTATTCCCGACCAGCTTATGAGGGAAATGCATAGATTGATAGTGTCACAATGCCACACACCGTCTCTACATGGAAAAATGAACATGGCGTTTGGTCCTTAAAATAGACACCAAAAATAAAAACAATCTGAACAACATTGTTATATATATATGTATATATTTATAGATTAAATATATATATATAAACATATATAGATAAACCCATATCATATTATGTTATAATATAATATTGATTATTTATATATGGAAATTGAGCTCAAAACCATTGGGATGGGACCACAAAGGAATCAATCAATGGCTGCTGGGACTTGTGGTTTTAAAAGACTCCAGAGGCGGAGCTTAGCGAACGAGCGGGGCCTGTTTAAGAGAGATGAGGACTGAACGCATGCGGGAGACGTCCTTGGCCTGCTTGCTAGTCTTGGGGTTGAAATCGCAAAGGCGCGCCACACGCTCCCATTCCGTGCCGGGACTGTTCTCATCCAGCTCAGACACCATGGCTTCCTCGGCCGCCCTGCCGATGAGAGATCACAATCAGCTTGGGACAGAAACCGGAAACACTCTCAGACACGTCCCGCTTAAGCACACAACCGCTGACCTCCTGAATGTTTACATCATGAGAAAAAGATGACTGAAAAATTACTTTCCAGCAAACTCACAGGTTTTTGAAATTGCGTTTACCAAAAGGAGATTCTAAAATTGGTTAAAATGTTTCCTGAGGTTCTTCTTTAGGAGGTAAGAGGCAAGAGTACCAAAGCAGCTCTGTGTCTGGGTGAAACTCAATGGTTATTTACATCCAACAAGAACACATTCATAGAGACATTCTTCAGGTGACCACATCCAAAACAGATGGTAGTTTGAGCATCATGCCCCCAACCCACCATTACCAGAACTAGTCTTGATCCTGAAGGCAGGAAAAGGTTCCAGAACAGCCACAATGAAATTTTGCAGCGATTCAGTTGGTTAAAACAATTTGTTGTACTTTGAAAGTCCTTATATTGTGGGACATTCCTCATTTCTTGACGGTAGGAGGAATGTCAAGGAATCGTGTACGCTAATGAGCCTGGCTTCAACGTAGCGATTGACAGGCCAATTAGCGTATTTTAACCACTAAATCTTTGTGCAAAGGCTGAAAGTGCCATGCGTTGGCAGTGACCAAAAGCGGGGCCTTCTGCTGAGCATGGGGGAACTAAACCAAGTTTCTGGCAAGCCAAACGCTAAAGAGCTCTTAACATAAAAAAAAATAATAAAAAAAATCTTCAGAGAGATTTTGGAGACCATATTCGACTATTCCCGTTTCCTCCCGGCCCGTTACCAACCCTTTCCGCTGCTGTGGACTCAGTCCAGTAGAGTTGCATTAGCCTCTCCACTATCACACAATATACACAGCAAAATGGGTATGAAAAGCCAATGAGGTAAATCACGGTCACAATCAACTACATCAACGCACAGGACTAGTGCACCAACACATAACCACAAAAGGACATCCAGAATCTTATTTTTAGCAGAAACATGTTGATAATAAAAACAGCAATTCATTAGTGTAGAAATTGGCAATAAATGGTGTTTGTTCCCTGAGCATATTTGGTTGTCTTGTCTTTATTTTTTCTTTTTGTACTTTTTTTTTTTTACTTAACTGGTCTAGGCGGTAGCAAGGATGGTTAATGTGAGTGCTTAAAGGTGCATAGAGAAAAGAAAAACAAGGAGAAACAGATCACAAGTCAGATATATAGAAAACCAAAAGAAATGAGATTTATGCAGATGACCAAAGCAGGCATGCACTGTTCAAAACCCAAGTCATCTTAGGAGTGTTTCTAAGTGCGCTTAGCTTGCAGCCGTCATTGATGTATCTCAACTGGCGCTTCAGTTGAGAGACATTTACCAAGCAAAAGAAAAGCAGCTAATGTTTATAATAGATCTGCAGATAGGGCTGGGCAAAAAAATTGATTTTTCGATATATCGTTTTTTAAAATGTGGTCGATTCAATATCATCTGCAGAATAGGCAGAAGCGGTAAGAGGTCCATGATGAGGGCTGCAGAACTAAGAGGACAGTTACAGTTCTAGTCTGGGACAGCTTTGCTCAATCTAGGCACACCGTACTCTAAAATATTCCATCTAACAGAAGCAACTAGGTGTCCGGCCAAAGTACAAACCATGAGATAAAGGTACACCAAGTCTCCAAGTCGGTTTATTAAAAAAAAAAAAAAAATCAACTAAACATTTGACCATGTTGAGATTGGAATCAGCCAACAAATGGAAGTCACTAACAAAACTAATTGACAGTCTTGCCAACCAATAATGTAATATTAAGATATCAAAGATAAATAAAAATGTTATAATAAATAAATAAAAGATATAGTGTGCCTTAATATAAAGTGATAAAAAAAGATTAAAAAAAAAAGATGTTAAACTTTGGTAACACATTAAAATTAATAATTAAAAAAAAAAAAACATAAGAGGGAAAAACATTTTTAGCAATTGCACCACTGGCTGGTTTATTTATTTATTGACTGGCTAGACACGTAGTTGCTTAGAAATTCACTAGTGCTGTATTACAGAGACGCTACTACTGCACTAAATACAACTAGTATAATAAATAATATCAATTAATATTAATGCTAGACAATAAATAACATTGACTAATTTATACAAATGTTTAGACATATCTTGAATATCAAGAAAGTGCAGACATTGTGACAAATGCATGACACAAACAAACGACAAAAAATGGTTAAACATTTTGTAAATGATCAAGAAAAATTAACAAGAAAAAAATACAAATGTGACAAATGAGACGAGACTGAATGAGCAAGATGGATATAAAATCTGATATGTAACAAACATGAGGGAGGGGCGGAAAAAAATGGACAACATGCATAGTGTGCAGAATTATCTGTCCAATTAGTCTAAAAAAATAAATAAATAAATAATCACCCTGTTTTTAATATGAAGTTAACCAAAAGTTTGGTTAGAAATGTGTAAGAGGAACAGGTGATGAAAAAAAGTTGAGATGCAGGAAAAGGAGTTACTGAGATGCATGTGAAAAGAAAGGATGTTAGTTTAGCAACATACACATAACCAATCAGATCAGCGAAGGGTTGTTTGTAGAAATCCTCATCCAGCACCCTGGGAGTCCCAGAGGAGAGCAGCGAAGCAGGAGAGAACAGAGAGAGTGGTAAAAAGGAGAAAAATAACACTCATACAGAGCCAGAACACACTGCAGTGTTACCATACCAGTGTTAAGACCAGGCCAAGTACATAAAAGTAGACAACACGGCACACGAGAGAAAAAGGCAGAGACAAACAGGACACACAGAAACAAGGAATTCACATTCAGAGGAATTAGGACAGCTTTACAGAAAGAGGAGACATGTAATTTTAATTTTTATTTTATTTGTACCAAAACATACTCATAATTTCCACTGGGATGGAATGGAAACGTAATTTTTGACCCAATATCGCTTACTTTCCTTTCAGCACGTCTATTGATAAAGTTAATTCAAATGCTTCACTGAAGCAGAAAGAGCTTTCCATAGAGCTCATTCCATTCTAATAGCTAAATACAACATCTTGTGGCAATCATAGATATAGTAACTGCTTCGGATTGGATGAGGCATGATCATGTGACCAAAACACTGCAGAAGAGTCCAAGGGCACAATCACATGACCATTCAACAAGGTCAGATAGCTTCTTCACTGTTCTCTCATATCATTATAGTCAAATCAACACTCTTACGTTACTCAAAATTTGTATTTTGAATGTTGTGAATGTTTGAGCCACTATTTACTATACCAAAAAATGAGGCTGGGTAAATTAAAAGTTCCACTTTTGAGTCAACTATTCTTTAATGGAACAGTTCACCCAAAATTGAAAACTTGCTGGAAGTTTATTTTTGATTATAGACTCGCATTTTGGCCAGAAGCAACGGTTTAAAGTTAAAATGCCTTCACAAGACATTAACTGATGGACTGGAGTCATGTGGATTATTGTGATGTTTTTATCAGCTGTTTGGACTCATTCTGGCGGCACCCATTCACTGTAGAGGATTCATTGGTGAGCAAGTCATGTAATGCTAAATTCAAATCTCTTCTGATGAAGATACAAACTCGTCTACATTTTGGATGGCCTGAGGGCGAGTACATTTTCAGCCAATTTTCCTTTTTGAGTAAACGATTTCTTTAAGAAAAAAAGAATATTTCCCTTTGAATACACTTAACCAGCATACACATTGATGTCGAGTACGATGGAGAAGCCATGCACTTTCTAGTGCTTTTGTAACCAAAACAGCAAGAGAGAAACTAGGCCTCTTCTATAGATTCAGCTGCTTGAATAGTGTCGTGTACCTGTTGTTGACTTTGGTCTTCTCCAGCTGCTCGTTCTGCCTGGTGTGCCACTCCTCCAGCTCCAGCTTCGCTTTCTCCTTCCACTCTGCCTCCTGCTTACGGGAGTTAGCATCTGAAAAACAGCAGAGGGAACATCTGTCAGCCCTAAATGAACCTTACAGTTTTAATATATCTTAAGGAGAACATATACGTCTATGCTCAAGTTACCAAGCTGCTCCAGCCTCTCACGCTGCTCCTCTCTCCACTTCCTCAAGCTCTCCGGCTCTGCCTGCAACCGATCAGCACTGGAGATGGCCGCATACAAATCTGAAGGACCGTTACTCTCCTACAGAACACAAGCAGCAATAATCAGCGGTCCAAACCATACAATCTCAGTATACTATTTAGTTGATGCACTTCTTTAAAGCATCAACTCATTTGGATGAGTGATTTGTCAATTTTAATTATTCAAGTTTATATATTTTAATTGGAAATACAAAACTGGCTTGTTAAAATGTGAGTGACTAGTAACACTAGGCATTCACTTTCCTGATCACAGGCAAAGTTTACACTGTAAAGCCTGTCATATAAGATTAGTCATAAAAGCAATTTTAAAATGGAACAGTTTATTATCTTTAGGCTTTTTTTTTTTTTTTTAAGTTTGCATATGCATTTTATTTACTGCACCACATTTGATACAATAGGCTTTTATGGCCTATAGAGTGTGGTATATAGTGAGAAAATAGAGCTCATACTTGAGGGGAAAAAAACACCTGAGTTTTATTCAGAGGCCCAAACTGAGCAAAAATATACAATTTAGTGTAGCTGCTGTTATTCTTATAAAAATCTGAAATTCTGATAGCTTGTAATGTAAATCTTCCAATAGCATGACATTTAAAAGCTATTTGACATGACATTTAAAAGACATTTAAGACATATAATGCAATGCAATACAATGATGATTTTGAAATAAACATTTCTCAAAAGCCTGATTGATGTAACTTATTTGTAGGGCTGCCCTCGACTAGGGATTTTTCTGGTCGACTAGAAGTCGTTCATTTTAAGCATTAGTCGACTAATCGCACGTTTATGAATAAACCATTTAAATCATTATAATGAGCCTTTAATTGCCTACATAGCCTAATAAGCGCTCAAGCACCATAAGCGCCTTGCATGTTTCATAAGGATTACATAATCTGAAAATATTTGTCTTCCATTTGAATTGGTTCATTTGAAAGTAGACATTTCACTCTCTATAGATATATTTTTAATGTCTGTAAGGCAAAGATATAGCCTACACAGAGTTTCGCGCTCAAGTTCACGGAGACCGAGACGCCAGAAAGCACATCTTGTTTGTGTTCATTATTTTACAAAAGCGCGTTGTTATTGTAAATGCACACAAATAAACGTAGAGTCTTTACAGATTTGAAAGGTGTATTACTCTTATCTGTATGACCAAAAATGACGGAGTATTTTAAGAGCAAATGAGTGCACCGGTGCCTCCATCTGTCCTGCAGTGAGCGCTACTGTTCAGCTTCCACACTTCGCACAGACACTTCAATAGCGCACATTTCTCTAAGTTAACATTAGATTGAGTGGCCATGTAAAGCTGCTAATACTTACATATTTCAGATGATAAGCCATATTTGTGGTGGATGAGTGATAGGTGAGCATTTGGATGTCCTGCCGGATGTACTGTATTACCACATAGACCAGCTGTTAACGATCTGCGTGACTTCGCCAATGTGGATTTTTTTCTTTCCTTTCCAAGCCTCTTCTGGTCGACTAACGATTAGTCGACTATTAGGGGGCAGCCCTACTTATTTGACACATTTTAAGATGGTTTTCCTAAAAAATTATGTATGGATAAACAAGTAAACCCAAGTTGCTTTAATCTTGAAATATCACCAAAAAAAAGAAAATTATCCTTATGTTTACTTTATGCTGAAAAACTTACATTTTTCATCATGTTTAGAAATTAATTTAGAAATTCATGTATCAAATTACAGGGTTAATAAATTAATCTAACATTGTCTTAATATACACAGCTATTTAGAACCAGTGCTTGAAAGGAACCAAAGGTTTAAAGCAAGTCTAGATTTAGTCTTTTGTTCTGTTCTCATGCACACTGCATTTCCTATCATCTGTATTATAAATACATTCAAGACAATTCTATCTTTAAAAAAAATACAACTCCTATGTAATATTTTTAAAATAGTGTTCTGAGTTTGATGGAACAATAAATAAGCCATCAAAGTCTTACCCCGTGCAGATCTCCATTCAGTGCTCCACCTGCCAAGATAAAAGAGAGAGAAGAACATGGATGTGTTAAAAATAGTCAGTTTTCGGTCAATTTTTCATGATTCGCAATTTCGCATACAATCCATCTGTATGAATCACCCTCAGTCACTGAGTGAAAACACATTAGACAAAGGCTATTTAGCCTTCCTGTAGCTCAAACAGTAGAGCATGCCGCCAACAAGTGAAGGCTGTGGGTTTAAGTCCCAGGGAATGCATGAAACTGAAAAAATTATGCATAACTTGAATGCAATGGAAGTCACTTTGGATAAAGGCATCTGTCAAAAAGGGTTTTAAAAAAAACAGCAGTTCTTTTGCAATAACGTATAGTCCATGACAAAGCATTATTTTAGTGTTGAATTGTGGGACAGGATATACAGTCTTTCCTCCTGCCTAAGTCTCTGGTTTTGCTGACTTCTTTTCCTTTCTTCCTGAATCAGTGGAAAACATCATGCAGCATTTCTTTACTAGAAGTGATTTAATCAGTAACACCAACATTTTCATCAAGAAATACATACTAAGCATACAATTAATAAAAGACTACATATTTTCAGCACATGAAAATCCATTTTTAACCCAAGCCTGAATTAATGAACAGACAGTATACAGGCCTGACTGATTTTTTGCAGACTGTACTGCATAGTACCTCCAAGACTGTTGTCTTCAGTCATCCTAGACCGAAGTCAGACCGTGCCTTTGTGCCTGTGAAACAACATCCCCATCATCATTTATTCAAATCTTTCGGCCAAAGCAACATTCAAGCCAACGGCCAGTAAAAAGGGAATACCAGACACTTGTGTAGATTGATAATGTAAGGTGTGATTACAAACCAAGACAAAGGTCTCCAAAATACTATAATTTCAGTCAGTCCATGGTATTAAATTAATTTGAAAAGGTGTAATTATAGTTTAGGTACTTGTAGAGACTCAATCAGCCATGAGATACTTGTGATGGAAATGTATGCCTTGAAACCTAGTGAGCTGCCTACCTAAAAAGACTAACTGTGAACATATTAACTATTAAATATGAATCCCTTATGCAACTCGCTTTGGATAAAAGCATCTGCCAAACGTGTAAGTGTTTTTGGGCATCAAAGACACTATAGAATCTTTAAAACAAAACCTTTTGGCCATCACAGTTGAGTTCAAATCGATCATTTCTGGCCGAACATGACAGGCGCGTTCGAGTCAATCATTTCTGGACGTTACAAGCATGTTCGAACTGTTGAATAGAATATTTCTGGCCATCAAATGTGCGTTCAAATCACTAATTTTCGTGGATTAGGGCGCGTTTAAACACGCAATAAGCTTTTTATACTTCCATGGCGGCTTTGATGCCATTTAATGCTGTCTAAATAGGCATCTCAATGCGTTTGGATATACAGCAGTGGTCCTGTCATAACCTAATCTAAAAGATGCCTGGACACTTCATTATAAATATATAACGTTATAGGAACTACTCTCTCTCTCTCACTCACACACACACACAGCCTTTAATCCAAAGGTCATTATATAATAAAAACTCCATCAACGTTCAAGGAACTGGAATTTTGCTGATACAACCATTAACGGTAACTTACTACAGTAATCAATCGACTCAAAAATCGAAAATTATCTCCTCTGAACCCGAATACAATTGCAATTAAACCGTTAAATGAGGTCTAATGTTACCAGAGGGAGATTCATAAAGAGCTGAGTTAACGAAAGATAACGCCATTTTCCTTCTTCCTTTAACTAACGTTACCAGTCCATTAAGTAAAACATTAGGACATTTAAACAGCTATTTGAACACGTTTTTGGCAGTGTGATCTATATACACAGCACAGCATGTATTATTTATACACACTCCGCGTTACATCATATAACGTTACACATAGAGCTCTGAATGAAGGCAGGCTAGCTGGCTGGCTGGCTATAACGAGCGAGTTAAACAGTTCTTTGCTTGGGTGTCTGACTGATCGCTTTCAAGATTATAAAGAGAGTAACGTTATTTATTTTTTTGTTCGTTGTCGTGTAAGCCCACCGTCGGGGTCTTGGTTCAGGGATGAAGGCACTTCTCCGCTGTCCAGAATGCTGAAGCCCTCGTCATTCTCGATGCCCGCGATTTCACTCTCCTGCTGGGCCAGAAATGCTGCCGCCGGGTCCTCGTCTGCCCCCACGCCGTTGCCTGCGCTTCCTTGAGGGTCACTGAGCATATCAAAATCGTCCATGGTTCGCTAAATGTGTTTGGAGTGAGAACAACTGAAAACAAAAACCACCCTACTGTCTTCTTCGTCGACGGCTCCAATGTCAGTGGGGGAGGTGCTTAAGAGAGAACGGCCGCGAAGGAAACTGGCGCTCAACCAATCGGAGTTGTGTATTTTTGATGAGCAGTTCTATTGTCCATACAAATGGCGAGAAGTTGAGTCGCCGACCAATAAAATGACTAAACCGTGGCTGTGCAAGTCCCGTGATCATCAGCGTGCCCTGATAGGGCGTTGCAGCAATATGGGATTGCATACGTATCAATCTATAATGAATATAAACAGGGTTTGTCATGAAACACTGACAGCGTAGTGCCCTTCACAGAAAGAATCATGCTGGACTTTGAAGGTGAACTGAAAGCAACATTTCTGTGTCATTTTAGTTGCAAAGGAAAACGCCTGATTCTATCCCAGTAAATAAATAAACAAACAAACAACATGTAATGGTCATATCCTGCATTCATGTACCATGGTATTTAAAAAGACAATTATGGTGCTACCATGACACACACACACAGTATATACACACACAAAAAAATCCAATTGCTCACTAACTCAAAACAATCAACATTCATGGTATTAACCAATTAAATTGATCATTTCTATGGATAATAATATAGCCCTACACCTTTTTGATTCCATTAATTCACCTTCAAAATAAAACAGATTTCCATGGTTTTTAGCTCCATTATTTATTCAACAGTATTTGGCAAATAATAACCCATATTAACAGCATTAAAGGCATTTGTTGTATTGTTGCATTTGTCTCTGTCTGCCTATCAGACAAAACATAATGCCATTTTAACTGCGGTTCTAGAATAATGCATTTAATTTTGGCTAAAGTATCTCAATTTCTTTCCAGTCTGATGAAGAATGACAGGCGGAGACGATTTTCCTCAAGCTTTGGCTTTTTTGCCGTAGTTGTCGACTGCATCCTCAGTGACGCTCTCATCCTCATCGATGTCTATTGTAACTTTCTTCCCCACCATCTGGAAGATGTCTTCTGGAGCTACACCCTTAGGTTCTGCTACTTTCACAGACAGCATGTCAAGGGTTAGTTCTGTACCTTTCGGGATGGCTGTCTTGGCCACCACAGATTTCCCGAGCTAGAGAGGAGTGAAAGATGTAGAAGAGGAATTATAGGAATGTTTTGACGGAGCAGATTACTTGATGACAATGTGGTTGTGCTGTTCAAAACAAACATCCCACCAACATAAAAGAGAAGAAGCAAAGTTAAGGAGGAGTAGTGATACTGGGTAGCCAATGGATAAAGATGATGGTTAAAAAAAAGAAGAAAAAGTTAAGACAGGATGTTTTGGAAGGAAACAGGGCAAGAACAGGAATGCAGTGGCAGGAATGCAACATAAGATGGAAAGAGAATGGAGCTGTAAAACAGATAGGGTTGAAGTAGACAGAAAGTGCTACAACAGTACAAATTAATTGAAATGAAGCTATGTAATGAAAATCTTAAACATGAAACACTTAAATTGAAAATTAAATTAATAAATTAAAGCTAGATAGAAATATCTATTTAAAATGACAAAAGCACACAAAATTACTAAAACTTAAACTAAAATGAAAACTGAAAATATATTTAAAAAGTAAATAAGTAAAAAAATACATTTAATTCAATTAATTAAGCATTATGTAACTAATGCTATTAATGCATTATGCTAAATATTATAATAGCAACATTTTTAGAGTTAGTATGTTTGAAAAATAACCCCTAACCCTAAGTATGAGCAATAGTAATAGCGATGCTTGCCTCTTAGCGCCACGTATGTCATGACATGTGAACGTAACAAAGTGAAAACGAATGCATTTCCACTGGTTCTTATTGCACCTTATCATGGCATGGCACCTCGCAGGGCAGCATGCGCTTCACCCCAGTGCCCAAAGCTCTCTCCACAGTGCGGATCGATCGCACCAGCTCAGCCAGCTCTTCAGGCTCCAGAGATGCCGCATGATCGCTGCCTTTCCAGGTCTTGTCCAAGGTCACGTGGCGCTCCACGACCTTTGCTCCCAGTGCAACTGCCCCGACTGTGATGCTGATCCCACTTTCATGGCCTGAGTAACCAATGGGAATGTCTGGAAATTCTTTTTGATATTCCTGTAGGTTGGGGGAAAAAAGCATATTTAGCTAATCGTATAGTTATATTAGAAAAAGTGAAAGTGCCGACCACGGTGATTGGGATTTTGATACACGTGCTGTACTTGAAATAAATCAAATGCATTTCTGAGTGTGTAAAGAGCTGGTTTCTTTACCCTGATAACCCGCAGGTTGACATCCTCAGGTTCTAGAGGATATGCACTTGTGCACTGCAGGATGCAGAAGTTCTGGTTGTGTTCCTTCACAGTTTCATAAACACGGCGCATGGTCTCCATGGACTGCATTCCGCTGGACACTACCATGGGACGTCCTGAACACACACAGACAAGCATCAGAAGTTATATTGGTTTCATAATTAGTTTTAAGAGTGAATTATATATTTTAATTAATAATATTTATAACCTATGCTTATCATGGATGCATGTATTTGATGTAGTAAATAATTATAGTAAAACAGTAATACTCTGAAATATTATTTTAATTTAAAATGTAAAATTGTCTACTTTAATATATTTTATATCGTGCTGCTTAATTTGTGAAAACCTGGATAAATTTTTTTGGGATTCGTTGACTAATAAAAAATTAGATTGAACAGTATTAATTTGAACTAAAACAATTTTTAACATTATAAACGTCACTTTTGAATGTGCCGAGTAAACGTATTAATTTATTTTTTCCAAACTTTTGAACAGTGTGTGTGTGTGTGTGTGTGTGTGTGTGTGTGTGTGTGTGTGTGTGAGTGTGTGAGAGAGTGAGAGAGAGAATATATTTAATATTTTAATTTATATGTGGTTTCAAAATAAATACTGGGGGGATTTACCAAGAACATTAGTAAAGATCTTTAAGATATTTAGCATTTTTAAAAATGTTACATCTTATTGATTGTTTGTGATAATAATAATAATACATTTAAATATAAAAATGGCACCTTTTTGGGCAGTTTTTTTGAGGTAGGGAAAGTTGTTGGTGTCTCCAGATCCAACTTTAAAAAAAGGCACATTGAGCTCCTGCAGGAATTCTACAGCCATCTTAAACACAAGCAGACAAAAAAAAAATACTACAATTAACATACATGACATTCTTGGTTATAATATAGGAGCACATCAGCGTAAAGCATCACTTTCCCATGGTACTGCTACAGTACTTTTGTAGGAGCCAGCTGTAATATTCACATGACTAATGAGAAAAATAACAACACACATGACTTTTGGTATTTGATGTAATCAGCAGGCTCCTGTTAGCTTTCCTTGCTAGCGGTAAGCCTGAAGCCAAAAGAAATAAAACACAGATGCTAGTCTAATAGTCTGCGCATGCGTTCTGCGGCTGCAACCCGCTCACCTCGTCCATTCCGGACGCAGTGAAGAAGATGCCCACTTCTTTAGCGTACTGCTGCAGCTCTCTGTACTGCTCGTGGCTGAACTCTAGATGGCGCTTGTGCTCTCCGTATGTTTTTCCCCAGGAGTGTTTGGAGGTGTACGGCCGCTCCAGAGCTTTCTTATTGAACTTAAACTCCAGCTCACTCTTCTGAAACTTCGCACAGTCTGCCCCGCAGTCCTAGTATAGAAGAGGAATAGTTATATACAATAAATCATATCGGAAATTATGTAAAATAACGAGACCTTAATGACAACGGAAAAATTGTATTACAGTCTTTTATACTGTATATAGTCTTATTATATACTCATGATATACTGATATGGTATATTATTATAACATCTTTTAATTGTTTTATTGAATAATTCCATTGTAAACTAAATGCAGAGTATATACTCACTGTTTTCTTTTAGAAAAGAACCCAAAATTAGTACAAGAACTAGCACTTGTATCTATTAATAATGTGTAAAAAGTATTATTAAACATCTTAATAAGTAGGTTTATGATCTAAAAACTTTAAAGATATTCTACGGCAGACTTCCAGAGTGTAAGGAAGTGATTTGAGAAGCAGTTCTGAATGAACATTTCCAAGTATTTTATGTCCAATCTCAGATTAAGTAGTAACCCGACACCTGTCGTGCACTGTACCACTGACGTTTTAAAAAAAACATGCATGAACAGTAATTAAACAGTCCCCGAAACAATTAAAACATTTTTCCAAAACATTTTTTTAACTTGCAGGCTCACCGCCAATAATAAATGTACAGTACCGACGTTGATTAATACAAATAAACTCGTACCTTTGCCATCTTGATCATTTTCTTGGCGATTTCAATGTCTCCCTGATGATTCTGTCCGATTTCTGCAATAATGAAACACGGGTTGTTTCCTCCGATCATGCGACCGGGACATAACTCAAATTTAAGAGGCATTTTAAATCCAGATGCACAAACACAGCAAGAAAAGCCTCAGAAATGACAGGAGTGAGTCTGTCTCACTGCTTTACAAATGCCGAGATGAAAGAGCCCGTGGAACTTCCGGGTTTATTAGTGCACACGCCCATGTTTTTCAAAATAAAAGTTTTTTTGTTTCGTAAAAGACTGAACGCTTATTATTCATCATCTTTATTGGGCTCTTTGTTAAATAATGTTTTAACATCTAAAGTAATGGTTTAACCTACTAAAAATTCGATAAGTATTTTAGTCCAGGGGCATACATAAAAACATATGCCACATTTTGTGTTCTGTGAAGTTTAGGCTTCTTATTTAGAGAAGTTGTATTTACATGTATTGAAGTTCACAGTTGTATTTTTTGTTTTGTTTTATATTTTTATTATTTATTTTCGGTACTGTGTATTGTCAAGGGTCTGTTATTTAGTTATTTGTTTATATTTTTAATAAATACATTTTTTATTTTATTTTATATAAAAAAAATTTCAGCTGCTTTGATAGCAAGTAATTTGCCGCTAGGTGGCTTAGCAGAGGATACCTGCTACCAACTAAGCATAGCAAAGCTCTCCCAAAGGATATGCAAATATGTGTCATTACAGGTGTAACAATACAATAAATCAATCAAATGACTAAACGTATCATCTGAGAAGAACGAGAAGGGTTCAAAAACTTACAAAGCTTAAGAAACCAAAAAGATAGTATTTGCATTTTAAACAAACTATATATATTCATACACACACATCTATCATTATATATAAATCATCTATCTATTTGTGTGTGCGTGTATGTATATTTATATAAATATATATATATATATATAAATATAAATATATACATATATATATAAATATATAAATATAAATATATAAATATATATATATATATATAAATATATATATATATATATATAAATATAAATATATATATATATATATAAATATATATATATATATATATAAATATAAATATATATATATATATATAAATATATATATATATATATATAAATATAAATATATATATATATATATAAATATATATATATATATATATAAATATAAATATATATATATATATATAAATATATATATATATATATATAAATATAAATATATATATATATATATAAATATATATATATATATATATAAATATAAATATATATATATATATATAAATATATATATATATATATATAAATATAAATATATATATATATATATAAATATATATATATATATATATAAATATAAATATATATATATATATATAAATATATATATATATATATATAAATATAAATATATATATATATATATAAATATATATATATATATATATAAATATAAATATATATATATATATATAAATATATATATATATATATATAAATATAAATATATATATATATATATAAATATATATATATATATATATAAATATAAATATATATATATATATATAAATATATATATATATATATATAAATATAAATATATATATATATATATAAATATATATATATATATATATAAATATAAATATATATATATATATATAAATATATATATATATATATATAAATATAAATATATATATATATATATAAATATATATATATATATATATAAATATAAATATATATATATATATATAAATATATATATATATATATATAAATATAAATATATATATATATATATAAATATATATATATATATATATAAATATAAATATATATATATATATATAAATATATATATATATATATATAAATATAAATATATATATATATATATAAATATATATATATATATATATAAATATAAATATATATATATATATATAAATATATATATATATATATATAAATATAAATATATATATATATATATAAATATATATATATATATATATAAATATAAATATATATATATATATATAAATATATATATATATATATATAAATATAAATATATATATATATATATAAATATATATATATATATATATAAATATAAATATATATATATATATATAAATATATATATATATATATATAAATATAAATATATAT
>NW_015542382.1:1243394-1245448 GCF_001515605.1 Sinocyclocheilus anshuiensis
TAAAGGCTGGTGGAGAAATATGAGGCTTGAGGATGAAAGGAATACAACAAGTTCAGACAAATACAAACAATAGTGAGGGTTTACATCACTGTTAACTGTGATGTTTTACAGGAATTCAAACCAGTTTAGTTGTTCACTATCAACTGAAAAAGAAATACTTGAAAAGCTGGAGCATTTTGCGACAGAGTGGGCGAGGCTGACAAGCGTGTTTTAGTCTAACTGTCTCACCGTCATGGAGTCTCTTGGCTTCTCTCTGCAGGGCGAGACCTGATGAGTAGGCCTCTATGCAGCCGTGGCTGCCACACATGCACTCTGGTCCTTCCAACGAGACCACGATGTGTCCCAGTTCTGCCGCACAAAACGTGCTGCCATGGATCAGTTCATTATGCTGGATTATACCACCTCCGATTCCTGCACAAATAAACACAGTGCAAAGCTAATTACAGGCAGAGTCACCGAAGTCAAATAGAAGTAACAATTATATCAGTTTTGGTCTTTATTTATGCAGGGACATGGCATTAGAAATCTGTTTGATCATGTGTTTCTAATTACTTATATACAGTACACACACCTGTTTCAGTTAAAGAGAAAAACAATATTTCTCAATGTTTTCTGATTCATTCCCAGAAAAAGATGTAATTAATGCCACATGACCTATTTTACATATAATTAACAGGATACAGTCACAATATTTGTGTGTAATGCAAAATAATGGTTCAGAAGTCTTTAAAAAAGTTGGTATGATATGGTAAAATACTGGTACTGATATGGTAAAATCTAAGTAATCAAGCATAAAAGTTAAAAATATATACTACTATCAAAAGGTAGGTAATATTTTTTTTTAATTGTTTGAAAGAAGTATATTATGCTCACCCAGGCAGCATTTATTTGATAAAAAAGGGTAAAAACAACAATAATAACATGATATATTATTAATGTAGGTTTAAAAGGTTTTCTTTTTTAATTTAAAAAATATATATATAATTTATTCCTGTGATGGTAAAGCTGCATCATTACTCCAGTCTTCGGTGTCACATGATCCTTCAGAAATCATTCTAATATGCTGATTTGATGCTCAGTTGTGCTGCTTAATATTTTTGTGGAAACTGGATCAGGATTCTTTGATTAATAGAAAGTTCAACAGCATTTAATCCAAATAGAAATATTTTGTAGCATTATAACTGTATTTACTGTCACTTTTGATCAAATTAATGCATTCTTGCTGAATAAACGTAAAATAATCTTGCTGGCCCCAAATATTTGAATGGCGAAGTAAATACTAATATATAAATTGTATAATTTAAAGTTATTAATTTATAAAATAAAAATATACACATTTACATTATTAATATTATGTATAAAATCTTTAATATAATTATATTATAATATATCATTTAAATAAAGAGATTTCAGCTGTAACCTTTTCAAATGGAAAAAAAAAATCAGGCATAATTAGCACAGTTTCTTGAGAATTACCCTCTAAGGCAGTGGTCACTGACCTTTTTAGGCCCAAGATCCCTGACCTCGGCCTTTATGAAAGACATGTGCTGCTTAATATTTTTGTGGAAACTGGATCAGGATTCTTTGATTAATAGAAAGTTCAACAGCATTTAATCCAAATAGAAATATTTTGTAGCATTATAACTGTATTTACTGTCACTTTTGATCAAATTAATGCATTCTTGCTGAATAAACGTAAAATAATCTTGCTGGCCCCAAATATTTGAATGGCGAAGTAAATACTAATATATAAATTGTATAATTTAAAGTTATTAATTTATAAAATAAAAATATACACATTTACATTATTAATATTATGTATAAAATCTTTAATATAATTATATTATAATATATCATTTAAATAAAGAGATTTCAGCTGTAACCTTTTCAAATGGAAAAAAAAAATCAGGCATAATTAGCACCGTTTCTTGAGAATTACCCTCTAAGGCAGTGGTCACCGACCTTTTTAGGCCCAAAATCCCTGACCTCGGCCTTTATGAAAGACAAGATCTACCTATTGAAGAATTGATAGAAAAAGACATCCCAGATTGTGC
>NW_015542382.1:1248123-1259406 GCF_001515605.1 Sinocyclocheilus anshuiensis
CAACCACTGCATTTTAATCATGATCTGCACGGGCAGTTGTTTTTGATTTGATTTAGATTAATTTTAGGATTTAAAACAAAAACAGAATGGTCTGACTTTAGGTGTTATTTATTTATTTGCTACATAAAACATCTGCGAAAACAAAAACAGCAGATCTGAATGAGACGCACTCTCCGACAGCAGGTGGCACTAATGAACAGGGTTGCCAGGTTTTCGCAATAAAACTAGTCCAATCATGTTTCGAGCGGGGATCCCCTGTAAAAATCGCATTCCGGGGGTAAAATACAAGTTTTTCGGCGGGGATCTTCCAGTAAAATTCACATTCCAGGGGCTAAATATCACGTTATTGGGGTCGCTTCAACCCGCGGCAACAGTGTTAAAGTAGCCCAATTCCACGGGAAAACCGCGGACTTGGCAACACTGCTTATGAACCAACCACAATATAGCGTTTCCGTGTTTACCACTGTAAACAAAGCAGAGCTGCGCTTTATACGGAGGAGAAGAAAATGCCATTGCCATCGAAACTTTTCTCAAGACAGTTCCCTTCAGTGATACATTAATATAACCCCAGAAATGTAATGCACTTTTGTACTTATTTTCCTGTTATTTTCGGGATCGACTGGTTGGCGACCACTGCTCTAAGGGTACAATAAGATTGCAGTAACCTAAATAACCAGTGTGACCAGTCTGTCAGCTTTAATCCCACTTTCTGTCAGGTCTCATTCTTTGCATTATCAAACAAAAGGGAAAGCCCACCACCCCTAGCAACTAACAGAAATTGATTTACTAAAGGGAACGGACCGGTTCCAGTGATAATGGTGACAAAGTTCTCCATGCCTTTCCCATGACCAAACTTCCTCTCAGCAAGGGCGGCACAGTTGCCATCATTATCGACCCACACGGGGAGATGAAGTGCACTAGAAAGAGGTGTACGGATGTCCACCGAACTCCACTCGTTGATTAGCTTAGTGGAGTGGAGGACTATCCCATCTTGTGGGTTCACTCGCCCCCCTGTGCTCACACCTGAAAGAAATGGACAGTGAATGAGTGAGTGAATTTATAGACACATAGAAAAAGACCTGGGACAAACGCAGACATACCGACACCCAGGATTCTGCAGTTGAGGTGAACGGCGTCAGCCATGGCCTGTTTGCACATGGTCAGTATCAGCTCTATCCTCTCCTCAAACGTCTTAGGATTCAACTGGACATATTTCTTAACCACTTTACCCTGAAATACAAGCACACATTTACAAGATGAAATCCTCAATATTTGAAAATATTTTACACCTAATTTCATGGAAATGTAAACAACAAACAAACAAATATGACGCAACAAAGACAACCAACTATTAAACCATCACAATGAAATTCTGCAGGAAAAATTACATAGTAAATGACTTCACCTTTAATTTCTTAGCTCGATCACATTCCGCAAGATACACTACCATTCAAAAAATTGGGATCAGTCAGAAAGTCATATATTTATATATATATATATATAAGTCGAAATAAATTAATATTTTAGGCAAGGATGCATTAAATTGACAGTAAAGGCATTTACGGTACAAATGATTTTTATTTCAGACTTTCTATTCATCAAATCAAATAAGTATCACACAAAATTAAGCAGCACAACTGATAATATTAATAATGATTATTTAAAAACATTTCCTTGATAATAAAAAAAAAGATTTTTTAAATAAGAGATGTTTCTTGAGCACCAAATCAGCATATTAGAAGAATCATGTAACACTAAAGCTGAAAATTCAGCTTCGCCATCACAGGAATAAATGACATTTTTAAATATATTAAAATCTAAAACGGTTATTTTAAAATGTAATAACATTTCACAACATGACATTTTTGTATTTTTGATCAAATAAATAAAAGAGAGACTTTCATAGACTCCATACTTTTGAACAGTAATTTTATGCATGCAAATTAAAAAAAATAAAAATAAACAGCATAATAATAATTATTTCTCCTGGCTTCAACAACAGATTGAATTATTTTTTGCTTTTATAATGTTGATTTGTTCATTTGTCATACACTTGTACCTCTCCATCACTCTGACTGGAAGTATGGACTCTGTGATAGCTATACACCTAAACCAATAAAACACTTGGTCAAATTGCAGCATTCAAGTAGACATTTAAATATAGATGGAATTTACTTTATCATTTTAGACTGCTTGAGCACCAGTATGATCTTTATAATGTTTATGAAATAACAGGTGAATATATAAGCCAAAGCGATTAATTGGCTGATATCTGGCCATTTTGAGATTAATATAAATATAAATTAATATTTTGTTTTAAAATATTTTTTGTGAATGATGAGTAATATTGTAAAATACATAAATCTGAAATAAGTGTATGTCTAAATTCAGCATTTATGGCCAAATATTTAATTAAACTAATTAGATATTTAATGGTGAGTCTGTCAGTCTGCGGTCCAAGAAACTGCACCATTCACACACAGAAAGAGCTGATTACACAACCCTTCTGATCAAACCTGCCGCTGTTCGTTTTACTATCAGACTTGTGTGCGTCACATGAATTAAATATTTACATAAGCGCTGCATATCCTGCTGCATAAAACACGTCACAGTCTGGCACACACATCCTGTCATAAGCAAACACAGCTGTACTGAGAGCGTAGTGCATGTCCTGCATCTTCTAAAAGATGAACTGGATCTGAATACCTGACTCCAGAGGTCTGCTCTGCATACCTTCATACTGACGATGGCGACACGAAGGTTGGTCCCCCCCAAATCTACAGCAAGAGCACTCTGGGTCTCCAAAATGTGGTCGATATCTTGAGAGAAGCATTCCTTCACCGGTGGGAAACAGAACTTTTTCTGTAGTGGCTCAGAAAGGTCAATGGACTGCATGAACTTCAAGATACGCTGGACCGCATTTCCATCACCGTAGATCTTGGAGCTAGCGGACAGAGCCAGAACACACAGGATATGTTCAGGGTCTGAGTTTAACGTTATGTTACATTTGAGTTATCTAAGAATGGCCAAAAATGAGCTGACTGATCCAACCATAACAATATGTGATAAAATATAAATATTAGATAAAAATCTTAACTTGCCTTGGCAACTAACTGAAATAAAATAAGTTCTTATTCAATAATAAAACTTTAAATTAAAAATAAGCTTAAATTCTATATTACATTCAGTGTTATTTTTAATGAATACTATTAAACATTAACTGAAATATATTTATGTTCATAACTATATTAAAAACAAACTTAAATCAGAAAAAGAAAAGAACATTAGAAATGTTGCTTTGACAACTCAGGAAATAAAATAAGTTTAAGTTGGAATACTAAAATTGTACTAAAATTACTTTTTAAAATTACACTGGTACTAATACTACCACTAAACTATAATGGAAAAATAAATAATTAAATCCTTAATAGAAATATAAAACGAAAAAAATATCAAAATAAAATCACAAAAAAAAGTAACAAAATTACTAAAACTTAAAATAAAAATTAAACTGACAACTGAAAATACTAAAATAATTTTATTATTTAATGTATTTATTATTATTCAAATATGATTGAAAATAATGAAATAAAAAAAGTATATACACACACACACACACACACATATATATATAAATAAATAGATATATATAGTATGAAAGAGAGAGAGAGAGAGAGAGACAGACATAATAAAATAATAAAATTAATTACCAGGGGTAGCGTTTTCCAAACTGCAGCTCCAGAGCATGGTATATTTTATTATGCGTGTCTGCATCTCGCACGTGTAGAACATTTTCCCCTATTGCCAAAAAAAAACATGAATTGGTAAATATGATCCATCAAGACTCGTACAAAAGATTTAAACACTCAGTTAAAGAAAAAGCAGTCTGGGCCTGTTCAGAAGAATAAACATGCCATGCTGATTTCAAGGATCCTGTACATCATGAATGGAAAAGAACAAACACTATAAAGAGTACAGAAGAGTGATCATATCTTGCCATAATGCTTTAATTTCCTCTGTAAAGGTCAGTCATTCATATTCCTAACTAATCTCACCTGTTTCTCGGCCTGTCTGGCGACTCCCCAGGTTAATGACAGGTGTTCCGAACGCTCCGGCCTCACGAACTCCACAGCTGCTGTTCCCAATCATGCAGCCGGCGTGTGCCACCAGCTGGATGAACTGATCGAACGGAACATGCTTCACCGCACGGAAGTTCGGATGCTGTTCGATTCCCTTCCGCCTCATCACACGAACCATCTCCTTACTTCCTACATGACACAAAACACAGAGCAGTATGGTGTTAATGGAGCGGAATTCTACTACACTTCTATAGCATTTATTCAGGGAAGGATTCCTAAGGTTGCTTCAACTGGTAAAGTTTTTTGAACAATTAATCCAAATGTCTGGCTCATAAGAGTCACAATTCTATTTTTTTCCAGAGTTTACATTTAATTGAAACTACAATTATGACATATTATATTAGGTGTTATTAACTAAAACTACTAAAAAATGTTAATTGAAATAAAGCTTAAATAAAATGAAAGAGAAATATTAGATGCAAAAACCTTTAAAAACAAAAATTAGAAATGTTTTCTTGGCAACTAACGAAAATAACATTTTAGTAGAAATACTAAAATTACTACAACTAAAACTAAAAAATAAATTAAAGCTAAAAATATTTTTTTTTTATTCAAATGCCAAAAACTAAGATCACATTACTAAAATCTAAACCAAATTTAAAATGAAAACTATATGAAAAATGTAAAACTAAAAGCAAATGTAAAACATGGATAAATACTAAAATAGTATATAAGTAATACAATGGCAAATGTCTCATTACATTAGAAAGGCCCTGACATTTGGGGTGGGTGGAATGTCCACAAATGTATATCATAGTAACTGTCAAAATACAGTTATTTTTTGCAGTAACTTAAAAAATATATAATAATATAATATGTGACCATGGACCACAAAACCAGTCTTAAGTGTCAATTTCTCGAAATTGAGATTATACATCATATGAAAGCTGAATGAATAAGGTTTCCATTGATGTATGGTTTGTTAGGATAGGACAATATTTGGCCGAGATAAAACTATTTGAATATCTGGAATCTGAGGGTGCAAAAAAATCTAAATATTGAGAAAATCGCCTTTAAATTTGTCCAAATTAAGTTCTTAGCAATTCATATTACTAATCAAAAATGAAGTTTTGATATATTTATGGTAGGAAATTTACAAAATATCTTCATGGAACATGATCTTTACTTAATATACTAATGATTTTTGGCATAAAAGAAAAATCGATAATTTTGAGCCATACAATTTACTTTTGGCTACTGCTACAAATATACCCGTGCTACTTATGACTGGTTCTGTGGTCCAGGGTAACATAACATAACATAACATAACAAAACATAATATGAATTTTAACTAAAATGAAAACAAAAACTGAATATATAAAACAAAACCTAATTCAAAATATGAATAAATATTACAATAGCACATAACTGACACTAAAAGAACATTGATTATATAGTGTCTGCATTTTTTGCTGAATGTTTTCATTTTGGTCACCTACTCCCATCCTTGTGTTTCTGTAAACAGTTCTATTCCAACGGAAGAAACAGCAACTCTGCATTGACTGCTGTCTCCAGTAGTGTCTACCTGTCATTAAGACCAAACTCAAAACAAACCGCCAAACTGTTTTGTCTGTTTCTAAAGCCCTTGTATGTTATCTTACACTGCTGATAAAACCACTAAGGGTCACATAAAGCCCTTCAATCTGAGAGAAACTGCAGCTGTACTCAGGAAGCAAAAGTGTGTATATAGTGTTATCGGTCACAAAAAGTGGGAAAAAACTGAGAAAAGACAGACAGAAAAAAAAACAAGAGAAAGAGCCGACCTGCATCAATATTCGGGAAGAGAACGAGAGTTCTCTTGTTGAAGGAGATGAGGGCGTCCAGCATTAACTCATAGATCTTAATGGAATTCTTGATGTCTGTGGTAACAGGATGCTGCAGAGCTACAATATAGTCCTGTTCCTTCACATCATCCCCTGTTTAAGAGATAAATAAAATCACATATACATAAAAGACAGCATTAGAAGTTTTTAATAAACTTTAAATTAGTTATTTTGCGCTGTTTTGATTGCACAGTCTTCATTGTTTATCTCTAGTAACTGCCATCTCAACCCATTCCTCTATAGTACATACCAAGCCACGACTTGATGATATCAGTATAATCGTCTCGTTCGTGGGCGGAAAGCAGCTTGTCGTATGACGGGCAGCCAGCCAATAAAATGTGAGAGTGGTCTTCGCACATAGAGATGAGGTGTCTCTCTGCCGAGCGCGTGCAGACGGCGTGGTAGTGTGCCAGTTTGGAGATGGCGTGACGAATGGAATCATCAATGGTGCCGCTCACTTCTCCACCTTCCAGGTGCAAAATGCGAATGTTCATTAGAGCCGCTGCCGTCGCCAAGGCCAGAGCGTCAAAACGGTCACCGTGAACGAGCAGAATGTCAGGGGCGAGACGCTGGAGCACGTCGGGAAGCTTCACGAGCGCGAGACCCACAGACTCCACCATAGCAGCTTCGTCCTCACCACGAACAATGGTGTGCAACTTAGAGCTGATATCGAACTCATCCTGTTCAATCATACGAAACGTGTTTCTGGGAAAGAGAGAAAGAAACTATCATTAACTATGATTTAGGGCTGCAATTAATTATTATTTTGATCATCGATTATTCTGACGATTATTTCTAAAAAAATATATAATTTAAAACAATAATTTTGCTTAATAAATTCATTTTAATACATTATTAAAATTGTTATTGCACATCCTGCCAAACAAATTTGTTGTAAATTATTTTAATGATTCTTATTGAATTTAGCGATTAGTTTTTGCAGCCCTACTATGCATCAAAGAGCAAGAAAGTTCCATCACAATTCAGTATGCAAATACATTTAAAAAAGAAGACCAATTTGGATTCAGTATGCAAATATTACAATAACATCTTAGCTGTATGTTAGTTAGAATGGGGAACATTTTCAGCCAGTTTTCTACATTTATAATTTTATTTTTAGTATTTAGCATCAAAGAGAGAAATTATGTAGAAACCAAAGCCTGAGTGGTAAGAGACAGCATGCTGTCCATTTACAGTACTTTGACCTGTAGGTAATGTCAAGTTTACATGGCCCAAGGAGGAGTCAAGACTGGTTTGGCTTCACTGATAAAAGACAATGGCTTCTAGCCACCATCAGCAGCCCACTGTGAGAGCCAAGCTCCCACCGTCAAGTGCTGCATTCCAACATTTCCATGGCAACAGTGAGAAATAGTGCTGATTCATGTTCTGAAGCTCTCAAGCCCAGATGAAGATAGAGTTACTGGACCTGTGGCTTATCTTGCTCTTTATTTTACTGCTATGAGAAGTTATCACCTAAATTACAGTCAATACAGATCAGGATCAGATCTGTTTAAAGGAACAGTTCACCAATTAATAACAATTCTATCTCACCGTCATGTCACATTTCAAACCTGTAGGACTTGCTTTCTTCCATGGAACACACACAAACACAAAAGATTTAATAAAATAACATTTTGAAGAATGTCTCAACTGTTTGTCTGTAAAATGAAAACCAGTGGGAACCAAAACAACTTTGGATCACACCGACTTTCAATGCATTGACAAAATACCTTCTTTTGTGTTCCATTGAAGAAATAAAAGCATTTCAGTTTTGGAATGACAAAACTAATTTACTTAGAGTCATGATTGTCAGCTGCTCTGATATGCAAGATTCCTTAAACAATTTAATGTAGATCAGTTAAATTACTTATGATCAGCATAATCTAGCAGTCTTACCCGTAATCATCAATGAGATGTGAACCCAGCACCACCACCTCCAGGTCAAAGATTTCAGGGTGAGACTTGATGCCGAACATGATGGGTGCGAGTTTAGAGTAGTCCGCTCTGTTACAGGTGGCCACGCACACACGTAGTCGTTCCTTCAACCTCTTCTCCGATCGCTCCATCTTCTGCTGTGCTTTCTGTGTCCTCAGATAGTAAAGTTCCTAAATGAGGAACATGTTTACAAATGTATACAGTATTCTGAGAATGTATAAAGAAGAATGAATATGCGAAATTAGTCACAGCTTAGTAACACTTTGGAAAAAGTTACTACATAAGCAAATCATTAAAAGCAATAGTTTATTTAGTGCCATCCTTCCACTAGAAGACATAGTCCCTGACATGTAAACTAAAGTTAATAGATATTACTTCAGTATATTGAATTTCAGCACAACTTGAACCCTGTATTGACCAATCATCATCCAAGATTGGAACTTGATCTGTTCCACTACCGTGCAAAAGATTGGAGTTTGTAATTATATATATATATATATATAATTTTTTCTTTATTTATTTATTAATAGGCTACTTTAATTCAGAAAGGATGCAATTAATTGATCAAAAGTGACAGTAAAGACATGTATAATGTTACAAAAAATATCACAGTTCCCAAAATTATATTAAGCAACACAACTGTAATTAGAATTGTTTCTTGAGCACCAAATCAGCATATTAGACTGATTTCCGGAGGATCGTGCAACACTAAAGACTAGAGTAATGGCTGCTGAAAATCCAGCTTTAAAATATATTAGAAAAGAAAAACAATATTTCACAATAAGGCAGATTTTACTGTATTTTTGATCAAATAAATGCAGCCTTGGAGAGCATAAGAGACTTTCAAAAACATTTAAAAAATCATACAACAATATTTTCTGGGATTTTATTGATAACGATAATTCGATTATATTTCTGCTGAGTGTGTTATTGTGCTCATATCTTAAGGACTGCTGTGGACAGCTGACTCCTAAAGTTTTTGATATTCTTCAT
Source organism: Sinocyclocheilus anshuiensis (assembly GCF_001515605.1). Classification (NCBI taxonomy): domain Eukaryota; kingdom Metazoa; phylum Chordata; class Actinopteri; order Cypriniformes; family Cyprinidae; genus Sinocyclocheilus; species Sinocyclocheilus anshuiensis. The sequence goes on from NW_015542382.1 coordinate 1,257,014, forward strand.
ATTCTGTGTGGTGATCAGTTCACAGCAGTGATAGAAATTAATCTTTTCCAATAAGTTTAAATTGATTTTTTAGATCTGTTTAAAGGAACAGTTCACCAATTAATAACAATTCTATCTCACCGTCATGTCACATTTCAAACCTGTAGGACTTGCTTTCTTCCATGGAACACACACAAACACAAAAGATTTAATAAAATAACATTTTGAAGAATGTCTCAACTGTTTGTCTGTAAAATGAAAACCAGTGGGAACCAAAACAACTTTGGATCACACCGACTTTCAATGCATTGACAAAATACCTTCTTTTGTGTTCCATTGAAGAAATAAAAGCATTTCAGTTTTGGAATGACAAAACTAATTTACTTAGAGTCATGATTGTCAGCTGCTCTGATATGCAAGATTCCTTAAACAATTTAATGTAGATCAGTTAAATTACTTATGATCAGCATAATCTAGCAGTCTTACCCGTAATCATCAATGAGATGTGAACCCAGCACCACCACCTCCAGGTCAAAGATTTCAGGGTGAGACTTGATGCCGAACATGATGGGTGCGAGTTTAGAGTAGTCCGCTCTGTTACAGGTGGCCACGCACACACGTAGTCGTTCCTTCAACCTCTTCTCCGATCGCTCCATCTTCTGCTGTGCTTTCTGTGTCCTCAGATAGTAAAGTTCCTAAATGAGGAACATGTTTACAAATGTATACAGTATTCTGAGAATGTATAAAGAAGAATGAATATGCGAAATTAGTCACAGCTTAGTAACACTTTGGAAAAAGTTACTACATAAGCAAATCATTAAAAGCAATAGTTTATTTAGTGCCATCCTTCCACTAGAAGACATAGTCCCTGACATGTAAACTAAAGTTAATAGATATTACTTCAGTATATTGAATTTCAGCACAACTTGAACCCTGTATTGACCAATCATCATCCAAGATTGGAACTTGATCTGTTCCACTACCGTGCAAAAGATTGGAGTTTGTAATTATATATATATATATATATAATTTTTTCTTTATTTATTTATTAATAGGCTACTTTAATTCAGAAAGGATGCAATTAATTGATCAAAAGTGACAGTAAAGACATGTATAATGTTACAAAAAATATCACAGTTCCCAAAATTATATTAAGCAACACAACTGTAATTAGAATTGTTTCTTGAGCACCAAATCAGCATATTAGACTGATTTCCGGAGGATCGTGCAACACTAAAGACTAGAGTAATGGCTGCTGAAAATCCAGCTTTAAAATATATTAGAAAAGAAAAACAATATTTCACAATAAGGCAGATTTTACTGTATTTTTGATCAAATAAATGCAGCCTTGGAGAGCATAAGAGACTTTCAAAAACATTTAAAAAATCATACAAATTCCAAACCTTTGCTTGTATGCTTAAATAAAAGAAAAAAAAACAATGAAAATACTATTGTAGTAAATCAGAGCAAGCTTTTCATGCCAGGGGTTTCCAAATTGAGAAGGATCATACTTACATGAGTATTCCTGACCTGAACACTCTGAGGCATGAAAACAGAATAAGAAAAGAGGTATATTTTGCTATGTCACTTCATAGAGGAATATAAAACTATGCATCCATTATGAAAGTGACCTGCCTGAATACACAATCCTTTATTGCAGCACACATTGCTAAACGCTTTCAATGCCAGAGGACACCTTCAAACGCTTGTACCTTGTATTTGGACATTGACCACTTTAAAGACTTCAAACCTGTTTTACAGGCATTAAGTAAACAACACAACTGGAAAGTAGCAGAAGCTAAATACATGGATTATAGTGGCTATGGTTATGAGTGCCAAAGTCCCACTGCATTATAGGAAAATCACCAAACCTGCCAAAGACAAACTATATTTAACTGTAAATCCTCACACATTAAATAAGTCAGAAAAAAAAAGCCTACTTTTTGGAATGAAACCATGGGCGTCGCTAGGCCAGTTTTAGGGGGGCTATATTAGTTCCATAAACTGTACACAAATTTGTGATCACCTCAGTCCCCTTTAAATTTCATCTGAAAATGGCGGCAGACTTCGATCGGCTCCTCCCAGTCTTTCAGCGCATTCTTTTTTCAATCCGCAGTCCGCAGCAGCGCAGAGCGAGAAACAGAGGACAAGGTGTGTGTTTATTCGATCGGCTCTTTCAGCGCATTCTTTTTTCAATCCGCAGTCCGCAGCAGCGCAGAGCGAGAAACAGAGGAAACAGAGGACATTTATCGATAGATTTTTATAATATCTGCATCTGTGCAGTTCGCCATAAATAAAGTTTACGAAATATCATGGGGGAGCAATAGGTTCCCCATCTACTGTAGCCTAAGTTTTCACTCCGTTCACCCATCATCACACCACAGGTTTCCTCCATATACATATACATATACATA
>NW_015542382.1:1268613-1269604 GCF_001515605.1 Sinocyclocheilus anshuiensis
CACACACGTTACACACTCCACTCACACACACACGTTACACACACACACGTTACACACACACGTTTCACACACACACACGTTACACACACACACACGTTACACACACACACACGTTACACACACACACACACACACGTGTCGGTTACTCTACCAGTTTCTGCCGGTCCTCCACGCTCTGCAGGTACTGCTGCTGTCCCTGTCTGGACTCGTCCTTCTTCTTCAGGTACGGCTCGATGGACTTGTACTGAGCGTAGAAGTTGCTCATGTCCTGCAGGAGACAGACAGCGTTCACACTAGGGCTGGGCGATAAATCGATAACGATGTATAATTGTTCCAGATAAAACAATAACAAGAGTTTTATATAATGGCTACGTGCCAAAAGCGGAAGGAAACAGCGCGACTTGATTGAAGCTAGGGGTGAGCAATATTGATAAAAATATTATAACGATAACGATAATTAGACGATATTCTGCTGAGTGTGTTATTGTGCTGTTATCTTAAGAACTACCATGAACAGTTACCATAAATATACTTCATATTCTGTGTGATGGTTATAGAAATTAATCTTTTCCAATAGGTTTAAATTGATTTTTACCTTTATAAAGCCATTTTTTCTAAAAGTGTGCATCATCATTTCAGTCTAATTCTTAAATTGAATCAGTCAATTAGAATAATAAGTCATTTGGGCTGTTACCAAGCAAATTAAATCAGTATTGACAAAATTAATCTGCAAAAACACAGAAGCTGCATTAGAAGGGACGTTTAGATGCATTTATACAGTTTAATGCAGGACCTGAATGTATTTAACCTGCAGTTACAAATGCATTAATACTGTTTTGATATTTTAAACATAAGTGCAGTTCGCCATAAATAAAGTTTACGAAATATCATGGGGGAGCAATAGGTTCCCCATCTACTGTAGCCTAAGTTTTCACTCCGTTCACCCATCATCACACCACAGGTTTCCTCCATATACATATACATATACATA
>NW_015542382.1:1269773-1279339 GCF_001515605.1 Sinocyclocheilus anshuiensis
TGCTCAGAGACGCAAATTGGAATTATATATGTTGGCGAAATACAGCAAAAACTGTCAATATTGTGTCTAAAACGTAAGAGTCTTAATATTAAATTCTTGTTTATTAAACTGCTGTATAAAATCAATATCACATTTGTAATCATGCTGCTTTTTGGTGGAAAAAACGTCAGTCTTCGCGTGATACTGATTAACTATATGAAATTATATAAATATATACATTTCTGCCCCCATATCTTGATTTTTGTGATCATTCTAAATGCATTTTAATAAACTGAATCATGCAGTGAAAGAAAGCGCACTGGTCTAACCTACTAAAGTACATGGTAACTCTCTCATGAGACATAAATGTTAGCAAGACAAATTAACTATAAGTGTCTTTTGTCTTTTGGATAATTAGCTGTAAATTCGAGGCACAGATAGCTTAGTCTGTTGTTCATCACCACTCACCTCCACACCAAGACAAACAGGGCAGGGCTTCACTTCTGTTGCTCTTTGCCTGTCTGTGATGCGCATGTGCCGATCAATGTGTGCTACACTGCTGTGCTACATGAGACGCGGAGGGGAGAAAGTCTCAACATTTCCCGACCTGATATTTTGATGTTTTATTTGTTTGACAGGGAAAGCTGTGCGCAAACAGAAACACAAGCGCACACACATATATATTGTAAGGATGGGTTCCCTACGGTGGTTCAGGCTGTAGGATTGCCGAATGACTAAAGAAACGTTATCAGCACGATGGTATAAAACTGTACATTTCTAGTCTATTACCACCCACTGCCACTTATACCAATGACGGAAATAAGCGCAGTTAGAATAGCTATATGTGGGAGAGCATTGCTATTGAATGACTATATTGTATTGCAATAGGTAGCACTTCAAAGTTAACCTTGAATCAAGACTAGTTAGCAGATAATTAATAATTGAAATGGTTTAATAACAATATTTTGTTATGGTTACACTTGAATTGGTGAATGAAACAGTTCACTGAATCTTTACAAAAAAAAATATATATAAAACAAAATTTTTGGGATACATTAGGCTTTATGGCTCACGTAGTATGACATTGAGAAATACGGAGCTCACAGAAGGAAAAAATATCTTTGTTTTATTCAGAGGGTCAAAACTGTGCAAAAAAATGACATTTATATAGCCAAAACAGAAGATGAAATTCTGATCATGTAAATCAATAATTATTTTATAACACTACAGCAGACTAGTTGCATAAAATACATATAAATATCAGTAATCACTCCATATCTCCGTTAGTAAGATGATATTTAAATGCATAGTTTTATGATCAAAGCTCTATATTTTGTATTGAGGGGCAAAACAAACAATGAATTTCTCAAAAGCCTGTTGTATCATATTTGATAGTTACATTTTAACATTATTTTTCTAAAGATGAGTATGGATGATCCAGTACACCTAAGTTGCATCAGTCCAGTAAATGTTCATCTTAAAAAATTACTAACAATATTTTTTTTTTTTTACTTTATAAAAATCAGTAAATATTTCACAACAAAAATATATTTTGTGAAGACAAAAAAAAAAGTATTATGCCATCCAGGGAGAATATAATGGTAGAGCCAAAGCAAATGTTGTGGTAATCTGATTTAAGCATTTTGTCTCATAATATGAATGATTCCATACAACAATATTCTATGATATTAATATTAGAAGAGATATAGCTTTCAGCCATTCACACTCAAAAGAAAACTATCCCAAACATGGAGGAATGCCACAAGGGTGTGTCTTGGGGCCAATGCAAATATGTTCAAGTTTGTGATTTGAGTCGTCTTCTGTCACAAAGCCAAAGATGACTGGAAAATTGGATCATGTCAAATGTAAATTGTCACAACTAAATGCCCTGACAAACCAGTTGCACCAGAAAGCTGAACCATTAATGAACTGGTACAAAGAATAATAGAGATGTCTTAGAGGTTTCATGCTCTTAGAACATGGGTACATATCCGAATCAATAGATTTTTTAATGTAAATCATTTTCAATGTCTTTTTTCATGTTGGTCAAACCACACTTCCTCTGATTTAACAAGCAAAGTATTTTAAATATTAGATTAAATATTTAAATATTTGAAAATGCAACAGCTTCATTACTGCTTCATCACTGTTCATTACAACTTAATTACTAAATACTACTATTAATATAAAAAAAAATAATTATGACAAACTCCTTAATATAGCTCTTTCTCAAAGACTTTAGCCTTTTTATTCTTCATTTGAATCTTAGCTTGGTTACACCAGCTTGACATTATATCCCAAAAAACATTTAATTCATTTTAATTCAGAAATATTTATAATAGAAGAAGTCTAAATCATATGTAAATCATTACAGTATGTTAAATGCACTGTACATTCATAACTCAATATCATGTGCCACTGAGAAATGTATAGCCTAGTCGGTACAGCGGTAAGATACATGTCACAGTGATTTAATCAAGCTAGAAAACACAAACTGGTTAAACTGGACCAAATGAACATACAGACAAATGAATGAACGAAACGAAGCAAAAGAATGAATGAACATTTTCAGTGTCTTGTGTGTGCTTCACAACAAATCTATGTTTGTTGCCAAGGTCAGTTCAAAACAACATAGTGTACCTTTGAAAAGTTTAAGGTTGTTAATATTTTTTCATATTTTTTTAAATAATCTTTCATCAAGCCTGCATTTTATGATTTAAAAATGTAAAAACAGTGATGTTAGGAAATATTATTACAAATTCATTTAACTGTTTTCTATTTTAATATATTTTATAATGTAATTTACTCCTGTGATGGCAAAACAGAATTTTCAGCAGCCATCACTCTATTTTCAACAGATATTTCTTATTAATAATGTTGAAAACAGTTTTTGTGGAAGCTGTTTTTTTACCCAGAAAATCTTACAGACCACAAACTTTCAATGTAAACGTGCAGTAATCTTAACCTGACATATAGGAGTATAGGTTCTTCATGCAGAAGAACCCTGTATTATAATGACTTACTCAAATATTTTACTCTCGTGGTATGACATGAACAAGGTCTCAGACAGTACAGTGTCTGTGCTCTATAGCCAATAGATGTCTACACAACATCTTCAGGGCCAACTCCCACGCGTCCTCCAAAAATGAGGTTACAACGGCATATGGCATAGTTTAAGGCAGTGCTAGCCTAGGCCTTTTGGGAAATCTTCATTACTCTCACACTTGTCCTACTATGTACTAGAGGGATTCGAGGGCACTGTCCATCTGTCCCACCAGCCTCTGTGTTTGTCATCTACTCCACATAAAAATAAAACCCAGAAGTCACATCACTAATACCATTCTGACCAAGTGTCCACATCAAGATACTGAGAAACCCACCATGTTTCCAGCTCACACACTCATCATCCCTGCTAAGAGGTATCACAAGACTCTAGCTGCACCCTAAACATTACAAACGGGGGAGGGAGAGGGATGGAAGCAGGCAGAAGCAACGAGGAAAAGCAAATGACAAAATGGCATCTGACTCACGTGTGGGTTTCTAGCATGTCCTGGCATCATGGTGTGTGCAGTGTTTTCTTTTCCGCTGCTTTCTAATCAAACGGAGCCCCTTTCTAGCTGCTTTCCCTCTATTCGGCGTCTCTGACAGCCATTAAAAGCAAAAGGGAGGAGGACAGCGGCACCCTGCATGCTTCACACAAAGCAGCTCTGGCAGGACCGGCCCAGGGGGCGGGGACAAGACAGCTCTTGCGCACTGATTGCCTGTCTGGGAGAAAGGCGAACTGGTTGTGTCTCCGCCCCCTGCATCCTCTCCACTCCAGGAAGAAGTTAAAAATTTTAAGTGCTTAAAGGCGGGGAAAAGAGAAGTAAACACACGTACACACAACAGTTGGCAAGCATGTGTATTGTGTACACAGAAACATCCTTCTTCGTAATAATCGACATCTTACTTCCTTTTACTTTTAGCAGATGAATCAGAAGCTGGGGTACATCCTATGTACATTCCAGCATATTACTAGAACTCCAAAACACACTTTCAACATTAAATGCCTTACCAATTCTGATATATCACATTCTGTAGCTAAATGGCAATATTTTTGCACCTTCAAACTTATTTCCAAGGGATTTTTTAGCTTTATTTTTTAAACCAGCTAAAAAAAATTAAAAAAAACCTTTGTTGTTGTCTTTTTATATACAATATTGTAATCGAATAATTGAAGTAAATTTGTAATCATTTTCTACAAAATTTAGAATGATTATCTATATTAAAATATACAGTATTAATTATAATAAATGTATATGTAAAATGTATTATATTGTATTGTTTTTGTATTAACATAATAAATAAAATTCTGACTTGCTGACAAAACTATGCTGATATGCAATGTCATAAAAGGTAATTGACACTAATTATAGCCACTTTAATTTATCATAAACTATTATTTTCATTTAATTACTTTGCAATGAAACAATTCAAAATCAACCAAATAGCAATAAATGACAGAAGCATTTTTCCTAACCAGATATGTTAATTTAAATACATTTTCATAAAATAGAATGGTTAGCTAGATACAGTAACAGAAATTACAAATAAAAATACAAAACTTTTTAGGGTATGTTTTCAGTGGTATATTTGACCAAAGAACAGGTCTGAAAATATTAAGTAATACTATTTATTAGAATATTTATTAATTAGTTAATAAATATGTATATATGCATGCATGTGTTGAATTTTTTGTATTTAAATAAAACTAACTTATTAATATAATAAATGATAATCTGACTTGCTGACAAACCTATGCTGATATGCAAAAAAAGGTAACTGACAACAAATCTTTTTGATCATTTCCTAATTATAGCCAAACAAAGAAAAAAAACTCAAAATTGTCAACTGTCATTGTGCTCCAAAAAAAATGCCATGTCCTCAAAACCTGTGACTTCAATGCTCAGAGTGACGGAGCAGGTGCGGCATGTTTCAGTATGTGATTGCATGTGCCTGCATTCATTCTTTAGCCATGCATTTCTTTTCATCAGTAAGGGTGTGTTGTGTGCTGACCGTTAAACTTAGGTGTGGCGGACAAGGATCGGAGTCTGTTTGCAATTCAGCTTTTACATCCCAAAGCAGAATTTAAGCATCACATTGACAGTGATATATCTGACATGATCTGCACAGAGAAGGTGCTGCGTCACAAAGTACTGATAACACAACAGCTGCAAGAAATCATCGCCTATAAGGAAGCTTATAAGACATTTGTACTTCAAGCTGCCTACACCAAATCCCACAAGGACCATCTTTTTGTTTTCTTTTTCCTTTTGACAGTTTAGTTTGGCAGTTATCTGAATATCACTGACATTGATCCATGCCATATCAATCTCTGTGCTCCTTTATTTAGATGTAACAGCTCATTAAGGTACTATTTCCTATGAGTGTGAGTTTCAAATAGCGCATACCCAGTCTTAAAAAAGTAGAGTGAGGAAGAGATAAGCATAAAGACAATTTACAACATGCTGATCAAGACAAGAGCTTCAACCAGAGGTGAGAGATGAGCCAAAAAAAATACAGATAGAGCTACTGCATGCAGTCTGTTCCCTAATGCTGTATCACTGATACCAGAATAATTCACAATAATACAAACAAGCATCTGGAACTGAGGCACATCTTTGTCAGCAGAAATCAGGTCCATCAAAACAAAGGGAAATAGTGCCATCTACTGGCAGAACCAGAGACAAGCACCTGATCACAACAGACTCAGTACAATAGCACTGCATGAATGACAGATCGTGTAGCATAATACTGATTTTCTACCAGAAATCATTTATAGCTTTTTGTATATATATAGGATTTACAATCTAGCATGTGTCCAAATGACTTAATTAACCATCAGCAGTCATAAATTCAACTAGGCTAATTATACTATTAGCCTCTTTACACACCAACCAAAATTGACTGTTTTACTGACTCTAAAAAAACCCAGAAGATGCCCAGTGTCCCTGATCACCTGTGTGAACATGCCATAGTCCAGGAGGCAGGAGGACTGCAGATGTGGCTAGAGAAATAAACTGCTGTGTCTGTAATATAAGATGCCTGATTGTCCTTGACGTGGCAAACCACATGTAACAATGTGTCCCACCAGACATTTTCAAGAACAATTGAACATGTCTTGGTGGGAGAGCGGAGTAACAAATTACTGCAAGAAATGGCAAATCTGGTGCAGTCAAGAGGATGAGACGCACTGTAGTACTTAAAGCAGTAACTAAATCCAGATGAACTGTGGCAACGTCTCCAAGATGCTTCAAGAGACCAACCTGCAAAGCTACAGTACTGTTAAAAGTGTAAAATATTGTAAAATGAGGATGCTGTCAAAAATAATGTCATTAACAGAGTTTCTTTATCAATTAACTTCTAGTAACTAAATTAAATCAACATTTGGTGTGACCATCCTTTGTGTTAAATCAGCTTTTGCCCTAGGTGCACTTGCGCATAGTTTTTCAGGTTTCTTAAAGCATCTTGGAGACGTTGCCACGGTTCTTCTGGATTTAGTCTGTCTCAGTTTGTTCTGTTTCTTCATGTGATTCCAGACACACTGGATGATGCTGAGATCAGATCTCTGTGTGAAGCACTGGCTGCTGTCAAACTCACTGTGCAAACAAAAAATCTCACTGGATTATTACAATTAATGGCAAAATGAATGTTTGGAAATGTAAACTGATATTGCCTACTGACACACTACAGCAAAAGATAGAAATAACTGACTTAAAACATTCTTAGGTGAAAAATACTAGTGTTCTAATAATTTTGGCCACCACTGTATATTGAATACAATATAGATACAATATATATATATATATAGTCTGAATATTTGCATCATCCTTACTAAAACACTGACTACATTACTGACTAAATACACTACAAAGTCAGATGAGCTGTGAGATATAGTTATTAATAAACGACAGATGTCGAGTCTAACGTACAGTAAAGGTAACGTGGCGAAAAGTTTCGCGTGTGCTTTTATACACACTGCTACTGGCCCAAGAAATGCTATCAAGCTGTGTTAGCACATTACTTACGTTGACACGATTATCTGTAGTGCATTCCCTTGCGTGATAACAAGTGTTATAGAATCGAATATACCAAATGCTGATAAACTTAATAAATCATCAACAGAGGCAGATTAACCGGGTGTCAATGCTAAACGAGGCGCTGTGAGAAGATTCTTTCTCCGTTTCTATTGGAGGAGCGGGCGCGTCACAGCTCACTGCTGCCACCCCCTGACAGGAATTAGCATCAACTGTCGGTTAATTTTTTTTCCAAAGCAAAAATACTGCACATTTATTACAAATAATAAATAATTAATTTTGAAATTTCTTGATTTATTTGTTTCGTTTTTTTTTTTTCACTGAAATGTCCATTAGCACAATCAATAACAAATCTCTTGAGCATTGTGACTTTCTGATAACATGCATAGCCTATAACAAAACTTCCCTTATTAAAACACATTCAACTAAATATTACTAATTTAAATGTAGATTCTTGTAATATTAGGTGATGATTTTTAATGATATCAACCACCAAAATATCTCTTAAAGGGATAGTTCACCCAAAAATGAAAGTTACCCCATGATTTACTCACCCTCAAGCCATCATACATGTATATGGCTTTCTACTTTCAGACAAATACAATCAGAAAAAAAAATTGTCCTGGCTCTTTCAAGCTTTATAATGGCAGTGAATGGAGTTTAAGATTTTGAAGTCCAATAAAAGTGCATCCATCCATCATAAAATGTACTCCACACAGCTCCGGGGGGTTAATAAAGGCCTCCTGAAGTGAACCGTTGCATTTGCATAAGAAAAATATCCGTATTTAAAACTTTATAAACTATAACCTCTAGCTTCCATTAACCATCGCACTTGTGTTCATGAGAAAGTAGTGTTCCAGCGGATGATGCATGTAGCATAAACTCTGGTGAGAATATGCTAGTCTCGCGAAAACCTAGTTTGGTTTACAGCAAAGGAAAACCTGTTTCCTCTTGGCTTATATTGTAATTCTACAACATTTTTCTTTACAAATCTTAATTTTGTACTTCTAATTCATAATATCTCACTCTTCTGATATCGTGATATCTTATCTCTCTGATATCTTACTTTTAGATGTTCAGTCATTTCTTATGAATATATAAGAATTATAAGTGAAAAGGGTTATTCCCATCCAGGCTTGATTTGCCTTGCCCACTTTAGCAAACTCACTCAGACCAATCAAATCAGCTGGCAAATAGTCTGTTGAATATCAAAGTTTTTGTGTCTATTTGTTAATGAGGGATTTGTCGGCAGGCACACCAGTGTTTTTAGATTTGTGGATTAAGTTTATATTTTAAAGTAAAAAAAAAAAAGGACCCAAGTGGAATGTTGTCACTATAGTGTTATTTTTAAACGTAATAAATTTTTTGTAATTTATAGTGTTATTATTTAATTTTCATGAATTAAATGTACATTTCAGACACTTTCATGAAAACCTGTGTTAAGAGAGCAAAATCTATAGGTAAGACCCATGTCATTAAATTTGCATTCATGTAGTTGCTATTATATAATAAATATGTAAATATTCATATATCTATATATGTCATAGATTTTCAGATGAATCTCTTTTACTGGTATTCTGCTTTAATTGTTCAACTAAATTTTCAAAATACATTTTAAATAGAATAATTGATTCAGTATTTTACAGTGATGACACTTTAAATATGTATAAATATTAATAAGAATAATATCAAAAGTCATTTATACATTTTGAAAACCTGCGCTGACCAGCTGGCCCCAATCTTCTCACAGATCTTCAACAGATCACTGGAGCTGTGCGAAGTCCCTGCCTGCTTCAAACGCTCCACCATCATCCCTGTCCCAAAGAAACCCAAGATAACAGGACTTAATGACTACAGACCTGTGGCCCTAACGTCTGTGGTCATGAAGACATTTGAGAGGTTGGTGTTGGCTTATCTGAAGGACATTACTGGACCCTTACTTGACCCCCTGCAGTTTGCTTACCGAGCAAACAGGCTTTATTTTATTTTATTCTATTCCTATTCTATCTATAGCGCACCTGTACATACAATTTATTCTTTTTTAGTGGTTTATATTTACGCATGTGTATTTTATTCACATCTTATTTTTATTATGTTGTTGTTGTCTCCGTGTACTGGAAGCTTGTGACACTATAACAAATTCCTTGTATGTGCAAACATACTTGGCAATAAAGCTCTTTCTGATTCTGATTCTGATTCTGATATTGAAGCTGGGTTGCTGTCTGTTGCTGTAGTATCTATTCCAAAATTACAAAGATGGGTTTGTGTTCTCCATCTTTGGACTGGTTTTAGCTACTTAAATAATTTCTTGCATCTCTCTTCAGTCGAACGTAATCACACAGACTTATTCCGTGATTTTAGAAAGTATTTTATAGTCAGTACAGACATGTAAAACAGCTGCTCTGTATGGAAGCCCGTTTCCGCCACTGAATAAAAAATAAATATAGGTAATTGCGACATTTTATCTCACAATTCTGACTTTTTTTTCTCAGAATTGCGTGATATAAACTC
>NW_015542382.1:1279689-1282106 GCF_001515605.1 Sinocyclocheilus anshuiensis
GACTGGTTTTCCTTTGCTAAAGTAAGGAAACTTTGCTTCTTTTGATCCTGTAAACAAACGTTGGTTTTCACGAGACGCACCGGCGCATGCGCAACGCTGACACCATACGTCATGCTCCCAGAACTGCTTCTGTGTACAACACAAGCTAGATTCAAGTTATTATTACGTTTTGAATATGGATCTTTTTCTTACAAAAATGCATCGAATCGCTACAGAAGGCCTTTGTGGTTTATATCTCACATTTCTGAGAAAAAAGTCAGAATTCTGACTTTATATTTCGCAATTCTGACTTTATAACTCGCAATTGCGAGTTTATATCTCACAATTCTGTGAAAAAAGTCAGAATTGTGAGATAAAAAGTCGCAATTACCTTTTTATTTATTTTTTATTCAGTGACGGAAATGGGCTTCCATAGTCCATAGCTCTGCACCCGTTCTCAGCAGTAAAAGAAAGATGGTGGGGGGATATTGGCGCGATGATTATAGGCTCACTCTCGCTGCATCACTCCTTATCAATACTCAATACACGCCTACCGCGAGATGATCGCGTGCCAGTAGTACTACTGCAGAACAGCAGCAGCGCGGTCGATGCTGCATTGCAGTGGCATTGGCATGATGTGCGTGAAAGTGGACCAGGTTGCATAATCAAAAGCACCTCCGTTCCGCAAACTGCGCTTTGTAAAAACCCGAGGCTTGGATGGGAGCGGGTGGGAGGGGTTTGTGGGGTATAACGGAGTCATTTTGACCCAGCTTGTCGCAGTGAAACGTGAGAGAAGGGAAGGCACTTTCAAAGCAAACACAAGCACTGAACACAGACTACAGTCTTAATGAGGTGATCTGTCACTGACAGCCACATAATGACAGGTAACCTATAGCTAGCAAAGAAAACATTCAAAGTACACATTTAAGTGTTTATTTTATTACACTTTATCTATTTACATCTGTAGATTTGATTACAATTATGTTAAAAAGCCATTTTCTCACTAACATAGACCAAAGACCTATATAGTCTAATTTGCCTCGCTTAGCTGTATAACATTTTACTCATAAAAATTTGGTTAAATTTATTTAATTATTTAGACAGTATTTTATGGAGTAATAAAAATAAATATATCCAAAATCCCCTCTGTAAAATAATTATAATAAATATAAAATAATTATAATATGTCAACAAAATAAGAAAAAGGCTTTATCCAGTGATCAAATTTCAGGCATTTAACTTTAAACCATCACTTCTGCCCAAATATCCATAATAACGTCCATAATAATGCTTCCTCCAGTCCATCCCCTGTTGACCTCTCACATCAAAATCCACCAAAATATTTTGTTTAGAACAGTTTTGGACTGTTTTCACTTGTTAACAGCGCTTGATCTGTGCATATTTCTCTCCTCATTTAGACAAGAGGATTTTTTCACTGCAAAATTAAGGATAGAGGACTCATATTTTAGCAACAGTTTAATGTAGAAACATCTTATGGACGTTTTATGAATTTGTTCATTACAAACACAAAGCTTTACACTTAATAAAACATTAACTGATGGACTGGAGCCATGTGGATTACCTGGATTATTGTGATGTTTTTATCAGCTGTTTGGACTCTCATTCTGATGGCACCCATTCACTGCAGAGGATCCATTGGTGAGCAAGTGATGTAATGCTAAATTTCTTCGAACTGGTTCACATCTTGGATGGCCTGAAGGTAAATTTCAGAGTAAATTTTCAGCTTGCCAGTATTGGAATTATTCAGACTGTAGCCTATTCTAGTTTTACTTGTAAATATTAATTTGTTACTAGTTTCAGAATTATTAGAGTCAGAATGACTATTTTAATAAAAAAAATACAAGTAAGATTAATAAGGGTACTAAAAAACAAGAGGGAAATGACAAATTAGCAAATGAAGTAACAGTATGAAACAAATAAATAGGCTACTGACTAATTGAACAGATATTCAGTTAGTCACTCTTGAAATGCATACAGGTTTATTTTTGACTTCATCACGTTCATTCATTCAGTCTCTGATTCCTCATCCTGTCCCTCCTTTCTTTACTGTTGCGGTCATAACCTGTTAAAATTGTACTGACAAGCGTAAATGGGGAATGCCACGTATAACTCTTCAGGGACGCTCTACCCAGCGGAACGGAGATGGCAGAGATGAATATGACCTGTGCGAGGTGTTTACAAGACATTTCAAACACATTTCTCTCTTTCTCCTATTCTTCACCTTCAGTTCTTCAATAATCATAGTCAGAGTCTCCTCTGCTCTGCTCTGCTCTCTCCTCATTTTGTCCACTCAGCTCTCTGTGCTGAGAGCGAATAAATCAGTGTTTCCCATTTGGCTGCAGCCCAGAAGAGATAAATGCTTGCAGAATAAAAAGTTCAGCAGAAACAGTTGTAACATAAAGCATTATTCCTCTCTC
>NW_015542382.1:1282116-1288154 GCF_001515605.1 Sinocyclocheilus anshuiensis
CTCTCTCTCTCTCTCTCTCTCTCTCTCTCTCTCTCTCTCTCTCAGTCCTTCAATATTGATCTACATTCATGATCAATGCAACTGATGATCTCAGCAGGCCTTTCTGCTCAGTGCTTGATTTAAGGACCCACTATATACCTTCTTTGTCAAATTCAGATGTGGGAATTTATTTGCGTGATAAAATAAATAAAAGAAAGTAGATGGTTGCTTATTTGCAAAAAAAAAGAGAAGCTGAACTGTGTCTACTGCTTTCCACTCTTTTTGCTTTTAGAGACATTCTAAAGATTTTTTTTTTTTTTAGCTTGTAACTCTCTCAGTTTGGTAAATATGCTGTCTCCTCTCAGCAGAGAGAACACCGAAATACTAAACCTTTTCATGGGTCAGTTGCATCAGCCCAGTTTTTAACAACACTACAGCAACAGGGAGGTGTTATGAGAACCTTTGCGCACTGCGGTGTTGCCCTAAGAGCGAGGGTGTGTTTGAATCATGCAGAGTCATGTGGCGTGTCCTCAGCTAAAAGGTGACTATGTCCCTAAGGTCTTACTGGATATTTATTCTTTCTGGTGTCAGACAGCTTTTTGCATAAACATCTTGAAAAATCACATTTTCTATGCATAAATGTAATGCCTCTGTGCTTAATTACTTCTACTGCAAGATGCATTTGATAAAAAGCACCTGCTAAATACTACTTTATGTTCTGGCATGAATATAAATGCCTTTTTTTCTTAGCTATCTTTCTTTTTTTCTTTTTTTTTTAATGGGAAAGGTGTCCTCCTGCATCCAATTTGTAAATGCAGAGCACTTAAAGTAATTGCCAAATGTGTAAAGCTGACATGACAAAACGCCATCTAAAACATGCATTTTTACATGTTGAAAAATAGTTCATGATCATGTTATTGTGATTGTTTATTTCTGCACACATTAAATGAATTGTCCAAAATTAATTTATTTACCAAAAAAAAGTAATTAACCTAGAGCTTTTCTCAGCACTAACTTCTCTTTTCTAATTTTTAAGCGTTACCATTTATTATTATCGTCATTATTATTATTATGGGATCTGTACGATTTTTAAATGTTTTTTTAAAGATGTGTCTTATATGCTCGCCAAATAAAAACAGTAACACTGTTCATATATTTTAATTAAATCCTGCAATGGCAAAACTGAATTTTTTGTATCCATTACTCCAGACTTCCATGTCATTTGATCATTACAAAATCAATCTGATTTGCTGATTTGGTGCTCAAGTAACATTTCTTATTATTATCAATGTTGAAAACCGTTGTGCTGCTTAATATTTTTGTAGAAACCATGATCTTTATTTTCAAGATTCTTTGATGACTAGAACTTGCGGGAATAACAACGTTTGAAATAGTAATCTTTTGTACAATAAATGTTTCCTATTGATGAGTTTATTGCCTCCTTTGTGAATAAAAGTATTATTTCTTTCAAAATAATTGTTCATTTTGCTACGGGCCATGGTGTGGTATAATGTGGATGAGTTGTACCTGTAAAGGGCAAGCCCAGTCTGAGCCAGATTCTGAATCAGCACTTTCTCTTAACGCCCAAGTCATGCGGGGCGAAGATCCTTCCATCTTTCATTCTCCAGGTCTGACAGCATCTGTTATTCGAAGCTTCCAACAGTAGTGGAGGGGTCAGCTGCTAAGCACTGGCAGAGGCGTGTTTCCCAACGGCACCTCCAATCAATTGCTCCTCTCTCCGGCTGGGGACGTGGGATGTTTTGATGGGAAAAGGCTGCGTGTGATGCACAGGGCTTTTCACCGTCTTGCGTTCCGACTGCAGTTCCCCTGGCCAACGCTCTGACAGGCGCTGGGCGAGCAGGAAGAGACGCCTGGAGATTCAGGGATGCTCATAGCGGGTTAATAATACACATCCTCCACAACTGGCCCACGTCAACTTCACTATCGGCGCGATTGCCCGTTTCCTTCGCGGACCCTGAGCAGGTATTTACACCGCATTTCTTACGGCTGCTGGAGGTGCGCGGGTCACGAGCAGGTGCTGTCCAGCGAAGGTGGTGCTGAAAGCGGCTTGTGTGCTAGATAGAGCCGAGCCTTTGCGGCGGGGGTTCAAGTAAGGTAATGCACCAAGGCTACTGAGGTCGGACTCGGAACGAAAACACTTTGCAGAGATCCTGGTGAGCTTGGGCCATATGACCAAATATACTGTCCTGAACTGGATTAAGAAAGTCATTGGTCGAGAAGTCCAAAGTTGCCTTCTGGATCTCTGACCCCCGGAAGTTGATAGGTATATCTTCTATCTAAAATACGCACGGTGGTGATAGACAGTAACGCAAATGAATCAAACTAGCTCTGCACAATGGGGTTGCTATTGTGACAGCCTGATTGTCGCTATCAGCATCAGCTGCACGGAGGGATTTGATTATCTGTCATTGTGGAAGATAGAAATGATATTTACTGTGTCATTTTTGCTCGAAGACCATGCAGCGCTGAAAGAAAATACATGTGCAAAACTGGTTTCACATTGCACCTTGTGAGATGAAGGACAAAACGTTCCGATCAAGTTGTGCATGTGCATGTTTTATTGCGCTGCAGTAGGCTATCATCACTTTTGTATTATTATTATTATATAGGCTATCATTATTAATAATAAAACCTGTTCATTTTGTGTGCAGATCTGGCTGTACGATCTCTGGTCTCATACATTTGAAGTGCCAAGTACAAGGACAGGAACACTTAAAAAGCCATCATGAATTTCCTGATGAAAGCAGCTTTGGGAGGTGAGTGTATATATTCCCGTTGGGAGATTAGAAGTTAGAATTAACGACTTGAGTGCTGTAGTGCTGCAGCAGTGGTCACGTGCGCGCTCCTTGGAAGTCGTTCGATGTTCAACTTAACGCACCGGAGAGAGAGAAGGTTGTGCTACTGTCTAAAGCGACACTATTTGGCGTTTAGCATCTCTTGCGTGCAGCAGCCCAGGACTGAATGTTGAGCAGTATGAGCAGTAATTATAACAAAATGTATTAGATCAAATGTAATAAAATTACAATAAACTATGACATACTATGGCATATGGATAACAGGTGTACAATTTTTTATTTTTTTTTTGCAAATTCAGGACCAGGTGCTTTTCTCTTGGGTAACAGAGTTGAGTGGTGAAAGGGATAGTCCGCCCAAAAATGAAAATTCTGTCATTAATTACTCACCTTCATGTCATTCCAAAGACCTTCATTCATCTTCGGAACACAAATTAAGATATTTTTGATGAAATCCAAGAGCTCTCTGGCCCTCCATAGACATCAAGGGTCCTACCAAGTTCAAGGCCCAGAAAGGTACCAAGAACATTGACAAAATAGTCCATGTAACAGTGGTTCAACCGTAAGTTTATGAACCTACGAGAATACTTTTTGTGCGAAAAAACAAAAACAAAAATAACGACTTTATTCTACAATTCTTCTCCCCCGAGTTACCATCTAGCCCCGTTATGGAGAGTACCACGACAAAAAATTAAGACAATTTAGAGATATTATTTGTTTGTCATTTTATTCATTTATTATTTGTCATGGCATAGAAAATATCCACTTCCTGAGTCACCAATTTTAAGTAACATTGTAATGGGGAAAGACATGTGGTAACAGGGTTGCATTGCGTAACAGCTACAAATTCCGTTTTTTTGTTTTGTTTGTTAAATTTTGATTTACAACACTTTTAGTTTTACTACAATGAACAATAAACTCAACAGTTTGCCAAAATTATGACATTACTGTATTTAATAGTTCAATCCAAAGGGTCAAGGTCGCTGAGATGAGACATGCCTTGCTAGTTTTAATGTTAGATTAATTTTATGTAATATAATAAATGTCTAATAAGTCTCACAACACAAAACATACGTGTCTCTAATTCTTGGGGACAAAAATATATATTGGAAAACCAAAGTGCACCCTATTTGTGGAACATGCCATGGAATTCTTTGAAATACCATGCAATACCACATAAATACCATGGTGCATGATTATATTTGTTATCATTTAGGCCAGTGGCACCACCACAGTATATTTGTGCAATATTCATATAATAATGGACCATCTCTCACTTTCACTATGCTGTTATGTGAAAGCTTGTTTGTGTGTAGTGATGTGGTGTGGTCCTGTGATGTGGATGCACAAATGGCCATGCAGTTCAAATATTTGCTTCAGCGCTTTCAGACTCGAGCCCGAGTGTGTTTAAAGTAGAAAAGCTGATGTCACCGCTGGACCAGGGCCACAGAGCAGCTGACTGAAGCAGAGGACAGTGTGAAGAGCACCAGCTGCCCTAACCGTCCCAAAAATAGAGATTTCAAAACACAAGACTTAAATTGATACATTAGTGACAGCGATTCTTCAATCATAGACTCGAAAAAATTAGCAGCTTTGGTTTAACGTTTCAGACAGAGAACCATTTTGATGCCATCTGTTGAGAGGTACAAAAGCGGAAAGGGAGCACATGCAACACCATATGTTAACCAGCTTGGTAAATTTTTGTGTTTCACCATGTCTGTTGCTGTTGTTCATTTTTCCATACTCTCCTTGAAGCTAAAATTCGAGGATCAATTATGGATTCAATATGCTCCATATTCACTCACAGGACTCAAAAACATGGTTTCCATATGCATACAACAATGTACACTGAAAAATAAACAGGCACTCAAGAGCATATACAGACACTGAGAGGCACAATATACATATACACACAACATACAAATATCACACCTATTAGGGATACATGCTTACAAATGCCAATGTTAAATGTTTAACTCAATCATGCACTTTTTAAAATATGTGACCCTGGACCACAAAGGGTCAATATTTTTAAACCTGAAAGCTGAATAAATAAGCTTTCCATTGATGTATGGTTTGTTAGAATAGGGCAATATTTGGCTGAGATACAACTATTTAAAAATCTGAATCTTTGAAATTTACTTTGAAAAATCTAAATACTGAGAAAATCGCCTTTAAAGTTGTCCAAATGAAGTTCTTAGCAATGCATATTACTAATCAAAAATTAAGTTTTGATATATTTTTGGTAGGATATTTACAAAATATCTTCATGGAACATGATCTTTTCTTAATATCCTAATGATTTTTGGCATAAAATAAAAATCTATCATTTTGTCCCAAATTGTATTTTTGGCTATTGCTACAAATATACCCATGCTACTTATGACTGGTTTTGTGGTCCAGGGTCACATATATTCAGAAATGATACAATTATTAAAAGCTTATTTATTAATGTACTTTTGAATGCTAACAAATGTAACTAAACCTTAGTTCATATATTACCTAATGCTCTTTTTTACATACACAAATGCTGTGAAAAAATGAGCTTAATTAGTCATTTATCAATTACAATTACAAATCATTTATTAATCATTTGTTCATGTTTTTGCAGTACCCAATCTGAAGTGGAAACTATTCATTATTTATAAATGTTTATAAATGTTTACTAATAATTCAGTACCTTTATGCGCACTGGACTTTTAGCTGTTGTAACAACATTTGTTTAAAGGGTGGTTTAAGTTTAGCTAAATGCTTGCTAACACATTGTAATTTAGGTGCAAAACTTTTTATTGCCTCAAATTAGTGTAGTTGCCTACTGTATATAATTAAACAGGACATTCCTTGACACAGGAGAAAAATACATTTGTTTTAAAGAACTTGTTAATTTCTTAACACATCCCACTGTAATATAAACAGTGTAATATAAACAGTAATATAAACGTCTGACCTTTTAACCAACCCTTAAACCTACCCATACCACCAAATCCGTATCACATAGCAGCAAAAGCGTTGTACATTAATAAGCTTTTTAAAATTGTAGAACATCTGCAGAACAAAAATTCTATAGAACATCATGAATTAAACATTTAATCACATTATTCCACATTTCTAGCTATTTGAATATATATAAACTAATTATCTGTTGAGCATTGATTTTTGTTAAAGGGGTCTTATGATGTTGCTTAAAAGAACATTATTTTGTGTATTTGGTGTAATGAAATGTGTTTATGCGGTTTAAGGTTCAAA
>NW_015542382.1:1291688-1299160 GCF_001515605.1 Sinocyclocheilus anshuiensis
GTGAAAGCCGATCCGGCGATCCACAGCGTGACGTTGATGTATTTCCTCAGCGACCAGCACGGATCAGCTCCAGGCATGACGAAGCGGATATCGTCCTCTTTTGGAAGGCCAAACAAAGTAGTTTCGCTTTCACACCGAATCACACAGCGCCTTCACGACATGGCAGCGGCGGCAACAACAATACTACAGCGAGAATAAAAGTTACGCCTTCTTTCTTTGCGTGAACATTTGGGCGGCGTTATGCAAATCTTCCCACATTGTGACGTAGACATGTGGGGGCGTGTTAGAACGAGCCGTTTTAGGTAGGTGTGGCTGACTCTTAACTTTTATAAAGAATATCTCTTTGGATTTGAGACTTTAGTCTTTGCAACTTTACAGATCTTCTTTATGCACCAAGAGCTTGTAACACTCCAAAAAGAAAGGAAAAATTTAAATCGCATCATATGACCCCTTTAATGATTTATTATTATAAAGTGTTACCTAATTGGGTCTAGAATGTTGTATTTACTGAAGATCCTTTGACAGTTTTGAGTCAATTCGTCCACATACAGTGTAACAATGTTTTTCTGTTTCTGTGTGTTTTTGCTGGACATCTTGGCTTTTAACAAAGGCCCGTTCTGCATAGCCACAGGCTTTCAGAGCATTCTTGATGAGTTTGCTCCTTGATATTGCACTTGTTAGTACATTCTTCGCCTTGTGGTGTAATGTTCTGATGATGTAAAGTTTGTGTTTCAGTGGGTGGTGAGAGCCAGACCACAGAAATTGATATGTAGCACATATCACACAAAGCCAGATTTTTGTCGCATATATCCTCCTTTCACTTTCCAGACTGTGCTTGGGAGATCTGAATGTGATGTCCTCTGTGTACTACTAGAGGCATGAGGATGGTGGCCAGGACTTTTGCAAAGTGACATTCCCTCTGTATATTTTTGGAAGTGTGTTGAGGCATGGTGTGGCCTCCCCGGGACTGTGACCAACCCATGAATTATTCCTGTTCCTGCTAGGATGCTCTGTTTAATCCAGTGAACAGGACTTCTTTCAGTGGTTGGATAGATTTGTCAACTGATATTTTTCTCAGATGCTCTGGAATGTGTTTGTGTGCCTCCAGGTGTCTTTACCTGCTGTGGTGAATTTATTATTTATAAGTTAAATTTGTTTTACTGAGTTGGTTGGTCTTTTTTGACTTTTGTACTAACCTGTCATCAGTTTTTGCAGATAAACTGGGATAGTGTTTTTTAGTTTATAAAAAACCAATGAAATTTCATTACTACCAAATACATTCAAATTCAAAGGCTTGGGAGATTTTTTTTTTAAATCAATACTTTTAATCAGCAAGGATTCATTAATTTGATCAAAAGTTAATTTAACCAAAAGAGCTTTCTATTCATCAAATAAACCATGCATTATGGTTTCCGCAAAAATATATTGATAAACATAAGAATTGTTTCTTGAATCAGCATATTGGAATGGTTTCTGAAGGATCATGTGACGTTTCTTGTATAATTAGGTTTATCATATCAGCTTTACATCAAGTCTCAACATATTGTCTAATATACACTATAAACAGTATTCACTTACATGTTCGCTTTTTAATTTGGAAATATCTAGCTTAATATCTATTAAGCTATTTGGAAATATCTAGGCCTTATCTGTTGTACGAACAGGTAATATAAATAGTGCAACTGCACATCGTTTTTGTAATTGCATCCAGTCATCATTTAAAAAACAAAAAGTTGTTTGTCATTTATATTCTTTATAGAATCTCTTATGTGTTTGCAGGAGGCCCCCCTGATGTTGGCAAAATGTTGGGAGGAGATGAGGATAAAGATCCTGAAGCAGAAAAAGAGAAGGAAGAAGAGAGACAGGAAGCTCTGAGACAGGAAGAGGATGAGAGGAAGGACAAACACGCCAAGATGGAAGCAGAGCGGGAAGCCATAAGACAGGGCATCAGAGACAAGGTTAGAGAGACCAACCATCATGGTCAGATCTCTGCTTTTTGGAAAATGATCATTAGCTATCCTTATTGGCTCCCCAAACCTTCTCAAGTCAACTCTGTTTTCAATATTGTCAATATTTTTTTCATCTAGAACAGGGGTAGGCAAGTTCAGTCCTAGAGAGCCGCAGTCCTGCAGAGTTCAGCTCCAACCCTAATCAAACACACCTGAACAAGCTAATCAATGTCTTCTGGATTACTAAGGCTATAGGCAGGTGAGTTTTGTTTTCAGGGTTGGAGGCTCTCTAGGACCGAACTTGCCTACCCCTAATCTAGTTGAAGGGATAAGTCCATCCAAAAATGAAATTTCTGTCATCATTTACTAATCCTCACATCATCCCAAACTTTGTGACTTTGTTTCTTCTGTGGAACATAAAAGTAGATATTTCAAATAATGTTGTTAACCAAACAGTTTCTGTTCCCATTGAATTCCATTATGTGGACAAAAACTAAAATCGAAATCCACTGGAACCAAAACAAAATATCTTCTATGGACTCACATTTCCTGTGGACAAGGCCTCAGAAGCTTACGGGTAACAGTGGTGAACAGAATCTATAACAAATATAATTCTTGCATTTCCATTTACTCCAATAGCAAAAGAAAAAACATCTGTAATAGCATTTCTGTATGCTCTTCAAAAGAGAAAAAAAAAATATTACAAGATTGATTATGTCTTAACTGGAAGAGGGAAAGATGTCAAATTTGCTGTCACTCCCTCAACTACTGTAACTGCGCAGAAGCATTAACTAGTTTTCTGTAATCAAATGCCAAGGTAATGAAACAAAGTGTGTTATAAATGTACATTACATTTTTAAAAATGAGAATGTAAAAAAAAAAACTTTGCTAGATTTATGATGACAATAAATGTGGAAACAAGTCATCACAGTGTGTGAAAAAAGTCCATTATGTTCCATAGAAGACATACAGGATTGGAACGACATGAGGGTGAGTAAATGATGACAGAATTTTCATTTGGGGGTAGACTATCCTTTTGATGACAATTTAAAAAAAAAAAACTTAAAATGTTTAAATTATTAAAAAAATTTAAAAATGATTACTCAAAGAAAATAAGGCACACAACTTGCGGTTAGTTCTTTAAATAGTTGGCAAAATTGTATCTGTCATTGCATCATTGTTAGTACCATGTTATTTTCTAAAGTACCATGTAAATATCATGGTACTGTATACGAGCACAGTAATCATTCAGTATATGATTCAAATGTTTGGACACATTTGACTCAAAAGTGCATAGACAAGCATAAACAGTGTCTTAGTTTCTTTACCTTAAAGGGATAGTTCACCCAAAAAATAAAAATTCTTGTCATTAATTACTCACCCTCATGTCGTTCCAAACCCGTAAGACCTTCGTTCATCTTCAGAACACAAATTAAGATAGTTTTGATGAAATCTGAGAGCTTTCTGACCCTCCATAGATAGTAACATAACTACCACGTTCAAGGCCCAGAAAGGTAGTAAATAGTCCATGTGACGTCAGTGGTTCAACCTCAGTTTTATAAAGCTACGAGAATATTTTTTGTGCGCAAAGAAAACAAAAATAACGACTTTATTCAACGATTCTTCTCTTCTATGTTGAGGTTGAACCATTGATGTCACATGGACTATTTTAAAGGGGTCATAGGATGCTACATGCACTTTTACAAGTTGTTTGAACTGAAATGTGTGTTGGCAGTGTGTGTACACAACCACCCTATAATGATAAAAATCCACCCAGTGTTTTTTTAAAAATCTCGTTAAAAGTTTTCCCCTTTCTCAAATCGAGCCGATCTCAGATGCCTGTCTGTGTGACGTCACACAGGCAGGCCCCTCCCACTATAGTTTGATTGACAGTAGCGTTTCAGCACAGACTGGACTGGTGTCTTACCTTAGACCCCGGCTTGATCTGAAAGGAGCTGTTTTTGACAGGGTAAAAAAAGGTGTTTTTTTACACTTCCATTGAGAAATTTTAACCAAACTATGTTACAGACTTTTCATTAAGACCCTAAAGAATCATATCAACTTGTGGAAAATGGGCAACCTATGACCCCTTTAACAATGTCCTTACTACCTTTCTTGAACGTGGTAGTTGTGTTGCTCTCTATGGAGGGTCAAAAAGATCTCGAATTTCATCAAAAATATCTTCATTTGTGTTCTGAAGATGAACTAAGGTCTTTGGAATGATATGAGGGTGAGTAATGACATTTTTATTGATACAACCTTTTTAATGTCAGCTTTGTAACATCTCTATGTTTGTGCATCAGTATGGCATTAAGAAGCGCGAGGTGGCCGAAGCAGAGGCGCAGGCGGCGATGGAGCAGGCGAGCGAAGGCAGTCTGACCCGTCCAAAGAAAGCAGTACCATCCGGCTGCGGAGATGACGAGGAGGAAGAAAACATCATGGACACGATGATGAAGTATCTACCGGGCCCGCTGCAGGACATGCTGAAGAAGTAATTCCCTAAATAATCTCAAGCACACGCAGCTTTAGATATTATTTTAACGTGTACTGACTTCGGCGAGAAGAGAGCACACTAGACAAAACACCGACTACATTTACCTTTCACATATTTCAATTCGCAAGGAGCTTTAGATATTAGTGACAGATCAATCAATCAAGCAAGAGGGTTTAATTATCAGAATATAAGCCATATTTTATCTTTACAGGGAAACCTGAATCACATCATCTCTTCGGCAGTTATTTCTTATTCAATACGTAAACAGCAATATATATGCATGAATTGTTCCGAGTGTCTATTCCACTGTTTTGTATCACCAATCGATAAGGTTTTCCACGTTCATTTAGCGTTCAATATGAGGAAAAAGTACTTGGTTGAAGACATTCTGGTCTTGCATGTGTCCATAGTGTTTGTGTGCTCACTGACATCTTGTTTTTGTCGCTGCAGAGATTGCAATCAGATAAAGGAGGCAATAACATTCTCCCACGCTGTAAGCTAAATGACAACTACTTTGTACGTTTGTCACTACGCCATTTAGTTCATTCTGGCGAATCTTGTCACACTTGCACTGTAGTTTCATCAGTCTGGAACATTTAATGCCTCAATTCAGTTTAACAGTGTTGTCGAGACTGCGTTCTTGCACCGTTTTTGTGCTTTACGACAGATTCTGAATTTACGAAGATTTCTGATTTTAAGATTGAAACTCAGTTTCACAGGGACGCTCTTGTGTGTTTCGGTCTAGAGCAAGGGGGAATTCTCGTCTGTGATCTACAACATTCTCAGCAATAATAACGTATTCTGTTTGCTTGGCTTGCAGTAAAACGAAATAAAATCGTAAGAGTGTATGAATGGCTCTGATGATTTAAAAAAAAGTTATATGTCTGTCTTAAGATCTGTTGGGTATATGGCATTGTAATAAACCAATCACACATACCTAGTTTTGGTGTTTCAATACTAAAAAATAGCAATTAACGGAATTTGCAATATTCGAAAAGAAAATGTGTAGTTAACATGATTTATGTTGTGTAATATTATACCTGCAGATTTTATGAACTGAAGTTGATAGTAATACTGTTCAGAAGTGTGGGGTCAGTAATAGTTTTTTTTTTTTTTGGAAAATAAATTAATACTTTCATTCAGCTATGATCCATTAAATTGATCAAACAAATTCTCATGTTATTTCACTTTCCCACATTAAAAAAGTGGAAGACTGATAACGTTACAAAAAATTTATTTGCATTTAGCATTTTCTATTCATCAAAAAATCCTGGGAAAAATGAATGTATCATGTATTCCACAAAAAAAATCAGCTTTACCATCGCAGGAATAAATTAAAATATTTTAAAATAGAAAATAGTTATTTTCATTTGTATTAATATTTTACAGTATTACTGTATTTTTCTACAAATGAATACAGCCTTGGTGAGCATAAAATTCATGAAAATCTTTCAATAATATTCAGTAATAAACAGTAGTGTATACTTGCATGTTAACAATTGATTTGTCACTGCAGTAAACTAAAAATCAGAATTTAACCAGCAATTTCATAGCCTCGAGTATATAGTGTCTATTAAACATTTATATACGTTTTAGATTAAACTTCTGAAGCAAGTACAAAGCCACAAATGATGTTACACATTTAAAGTCTACATATTCTTGGTATTACGCAGCCACTATTAAAAAAACAGACCACGGCACTGTTGATCATTCTAAAACATTTTAATCTTCTGCATATAAATATTTAAATAGTATTCCTGATGCAAAGCTATTAATGCGGTTTAAAAGGTTTCTGCTGAGGGCAACATTTCCACACAACTTTTTCAGTCTTTATTAACTCAATAAACCACATACAGCAAGGTGCACTAACAAAATGTACATGTGTGCACCAGCCCAGGCACTCTATGGCAATGATTATGGGCCTGCGTCCAAACACAGGACAAGACAATCAACAGTGAATTTTCCCTTTTTGGTTTTGAACAAGACGACGACCCCAAAAGTCCTATAAATGCTCTGTCTTTTAAACAGTAGGAAAATGTTTACATCCATAAAACATACTGACTTTTACTATGCTGGAACAGTGTGAAGAAAGTAAGGCCTTATCACGGGCAACAAATATCTGAGAAACACACACACACACACCCTGCTAAATCACTGCACATCAAAAAGAAATTATTTTTAGCAAAATAATTGTATTGTTAAAATCATTCAGTGCAATTTTAAGTATACATTCCTGTACAAGAGCTCAACAGTGCGAACATTTCATTAGCAACTTTCATTTGCAACTAAAAATAGATGTGTGCAAACTGTAAAATGAATTTAGGAGCATATCTTAATCATTTAAGGTCTTAAATTTGGGGATGAAAACCTGAAATCACAATACAGCCTAATGTTTTCAGGAAGGAAAAACTGCAAACATTATTTAACACATATAGACTTTACTTGTATAAGCACAATAATCTGTTTATAACAATATATATAATTATAAAATACAGTTTGAATCTGAAATAATTAAAGACCTAGTGTACTTTTTGTACTCTAATAAATTGTTAAACAAAACTTTTTGTTCCTTTTTATCCCTCTTTTGAGGAAAACACATTATATAATAAATGTAATGCTATTTGTATATCTGAATATATATATATTGTATATACATACACACACACACACATATATATATATATGTGTGTGTGTGTGTATGTGTATATATATTAGGGCTGGGCAATACATCGAAATTATCGAAATATCACAAATGTACATATCACAATATGCATATCGCTACAGCTTGCAATATTTGGGGCCATGAACAAAAGACAAAGAGAAAATCACTCACTGCTCTTACCTAAATAACTTTTGTAGCTTAAATAAGAATCAGTGCATATTGAATTCAAAGAGGAAATACTAAGCAGTGTTTTATTTTTCCTTTTTATTATTCAGTTCCTAAACTCATGTTAAAATTATTACACTAATGTTAAAATGACATTTTTATGTAATGCTAGAGTAAAACACTACCGTTCACTTTCAGAAGT